>NW_028115821.1:0-90118 GCF_964273445.1 Streptopelia decaocto
TCCCATTCCCATTGAAACTTTTCAAATCCCTCTCAAAATTGTTGAAATTCTGTTGAAGCTTTTAAAATTCTCTCTAGAATTTTCAAAATCCATGTCCACATGTTTACAATTTCACGTCAAAAAATGGCTAAAATTCCAGTTGAAATTTTTTCAAAGTCCCTTAAAAATTTTCCAATTTTTGTCCCAATTCTTCCCATTCCCATTGAAACTTTTCAAATCCCTCTCAAAAGTGTTGAAATTCTCTTGAAGCTTTTAAAATTCTCTCTAGAATTTTCAAAATCCATGTCCACATGTTTACAATTTCACGTCAAAAAATGGCTAAAATTCCAGTTGAAATTTTTTCAAAGTCCCTTAAAAATTTTCCAATTTTTGTCCCAATTCTTCCCATTCCCATTGAAACTTTTCAAATCCCTCTCAAATTGTAGAAATTCTGTTGAAGCTTTTAAAATTCTCTCTAGAATTTTCAAAATCCATGTCCACATGTTTACAATTTCACGTCAAAAAATGGCTAAAATTCCAGTTGAAATTTTTTCAAAGTCCCTTAAAAATTTTCCAATTTTTGTCCCAATTCTTCCCATTCCCATTGAAACTTTTCAAATCCCTCTCAAAATTGTTGAAATTCTGTTGAAGCTTTTAAAATTCTCTCTAGAATTTTCAAAATCCATGGCCACATGTTTACAATTTCACGTCAAAAAATTGCTAAAATTCCAGTTGGAATTTTTTCAAAGTCCCTTAAAAATTTTCCAATTTTTGTCCCAATTCTTCCCATTCCCATTGAAACTTTTCAAATCCCTCTCAAAATTGTTGAAATTCTGTTGAAGCTTTTAAAATTCTCTCTAGAATTTTCAAAATCCGTGGCCACATGTTTACAATTTCACGTCAAAAATGGCTAAAATTCCAGTTGAAATTTTTTCAAAGTCCCTTAAAAATTTTCCAATTTTTGTCCCAATTCTTCCCATTCCCATTGAAACTTTTCAAATCCCTCTCAAAATTGTTGAAATTCTCTTGAAGCTTTTAAAATTCTCTCTAGAATTTTCAAAATCCATGTCCACATGTTTACAATTTCACATAAAAAAATGGCTAAAATTCCAGTTGAAATTTTTTCAAAGTCCCTTAAAAATTTTCCAATTTTTGTCCCAATTCTTCCCATTCCCATTGAAACTTTTCAAATCCCTCTCAAAATTGTTGAAATTCTGTTGAAGCTTTTAAAATTCTCTCTAGAATTTTCAAAATCCACTTCAACATGTTTACAATTTCACGTAAAAAAATGGCTAAAATTCCAGTTGAAATTTTTTCAAAGTCCCTTAAAAATTTTCCCATTTTTGTCCCAATTCTTCCCATTCCCATTGAAACTTTTCAAATCCCTCTCAAAATTGTTGAAATTCTCTTGAAGCTTTTAAAATTCTCTCTAGAATTTTCAAAATCCATGGCCACATGTTTACAATTTCACGTCAAAAAATTGCTAAAATTCCAGTTGGAATTTTTTCAAAGTCCCTTAAAAATTTTCCAATTTTTGTCCCAATTCTTCCCATTCCCATTGAAACTTTTCAAATCCCTCTCAAAATTGTTGAAATTCTGTTGAAGCTTTTAAAATTCTCTCTAGAATTTTCAAAATCCGTGGCCACATGTTTACAATTTCACGTAACAAAATGGCTAAAATTCCAGTTGAAATTTTTTCAAAGTCCCTTAAAATTTTCCAATTTTTGTCCCAATTCTTCCCATTCCCATTGAAACTTTCAAATCCCTCTCAAAATTGTTGAAATTCTCTTGAAGCTTTTAAAATTCTCTCTAGAATTTTCAAAATCCATGTCCACATGTTTACAATTTCACATAAAAAAATGGCTAAAATTCCAGTTGAAATTTTTTCAAAGTCCCTTAAAAATTTTCCAATTTTTGTCCCAATTCTTCCCATTCCCATTGAAACTTTTCAAATCCCTCTCAAAATTGTTGAAATTCTGTTGAAGCTTTTAAAATTCTCTCTAGAATTTCAAAATCCATGTCCACATATTTACAATTTCACATAAAAAAATGGCTAAAATTCCAGTTGAAATTTTTTCAAAGTCCCTTAAAAATTTTCCAATTTTTGTCCCAATTCTTCCCATTCCCATTGAAACTTTTCAAATCCCTCTCAAATTGTTGAAATTCTGTTGAAGCTTTTAAAATTCTCTCTAGAATTTTCAAAATCCACTTCAACATGTTTACAATTTCACGTAAAAAAATGGCTAAAATTCCAGTTGAAATTTTTTCAAAGTCCCTTAAAAATTTTCAAATTTTTGTCCCAATTCTTCCCATTCCCATTGAAACTTTTCAAATCCCTCTCAAAATTGTTGAAATTCTGTTGAAGCTTTTAAAATTCTCTCTAGAATTTTCAAAATCCATGTCCACATGTTTACAATTTCACGTAAAAAAAAATGCTAAAATTCCAGTTGAAATTTTTTCAAAGTCCCTTAAAAATTTTCCAATTTTTGTCCCAATTCTTCCCATTCCCATTGAAACTTTTCAAATCCCTCTCAAAATTGTTGAAATTCTCTTGAAGCTTTTAAAATTCTCTCTAGAATTTTCAAATCCACTTCAACATGTTTACAATTTCACGTAAAAAAATGGCTAAAATTCCAGTTGAAATTTTTTCAAAGTCCCTTAAAAATTTTCCCATTTTTGTCCCAATTCTTCCCATTCCCATTGAAACTTTTCAAATCCCTCTCAAAATTGTTGAAATTCTCTTGAAGCTTTTAAAATTCTCTCTAGAATTTTCAAAATCCATGGCCACATGTTTACAATTTCACGTCAAAAAATTGCTAAAATTCCAGTTGAAATTTTTTCAAAGTCCCTTAAAAATTTTCCAATTTTTGTCCCAATTCTTCCCATTCCCATTGAAACTTTTCAAATCCCTCTCAAAATTGTTGAAATTCTGTTGAAGCTTTTAAAATTCTCTCTAGAATTTTCAAAATCCATGGCCACATGTTTACAATTTCACGTCAAAAAATTGCTAAAATTCCAGTTGGAATTTTTTCAAAGTCCCTTAAAAATTTTCCAATTTTTGTCCCAATTCTTCCCATTCCCATTGAAACTTTTCAAATCCCTCTCAAAAGTGTTGAAATTCTCTTGAAGCTTTTAAAATTCTCTCTAGAATTTTCAAAATCCATGGCCACATGTTTACAATTTCACGTCAAAAAATTGCTAAAATTCCAGTTGGAATTTTTTCAAAGTCCCTTAAAAATTTTCCAATTTTTGTCCCAATTCTTCCCATTCCCATTGAAACTTTTCAAATCCCTCTCAAAATTGTTGAAATTCTCTTGAAGCTTTTAAAATTCTCTCTAGAATTTTCAAAATCCGTGGCCACATGTTTACAATTTCACGTAACAAAATGGCTAAAATTCCAGTTGAAATTTTTTCAAAGTCCCTTAAAAATTTTCCAATTTTTGTCCCAATTCTTCCCATTCCCATTGAAACTTTTCAAATCCCTCTCAAAATTGTTGAAATTCTCTTGAAGCTTTTAAAATTCTCTCTAGAATTTTCAAAATCCATGTCCACATATTTACAATTTCACATAAAAAAATGGCTAAAATTCCAGTTGAAATTTTTTCAAAGTCCCTTAAAAATTTTCCAATTTTTGTCCCAATTCTTCCCATTCCCATTGAAACTTTTCAAATCCCTCTCAAAATTGTTGAAATTCTGTTGAAGCTTTTAAAATTCTCTCTAGAATTTTCAAAATCCACTTCAACATGTTTACAATTTCACGTAAAAAAATGGCTAAAATTCCAGTTGAAATTTTTTCAAAGTCCCTTAAAAATTTTCCCATTTTTGTCCCAATTCTTCCCATTCCCATTGAAACTTTTCAAATCCCTCTCAAAATTGTTGAAATTCTCTTGAAGCTTTTAAAATTCTCTCTAGAATTTTCAAAATCCATGGCCACATGTTTACAATTTCACGTCAAAAAATGGCTAAAATTCCAGTTGAAATTTTTTCAAAGTCCCTTAAAAATTTTCCAATTTTTGTCCCAATTCTTCCCATTCCCATTGAAACTTTTCAAATCCCTCTCAAATTGTTGAAATTCTGTTGAAGCTTTTAAAATTCTCTCTAGAATTTTCAAAATCCATGGCCACATGTTTACAATTTCACGTCAAAAAATTGCTAAAATTCCAGTTGGAATTTTTTCAAGTCCCTTAAAAATTTTCCAATTTTTGTCCCAATTCTTCCCATTCCAATTGAAACTTTTCAAATCCCTCTCAAAATTGTTGAAATTCTGTTGAAGCTTTTAAAATTCTCTCTAGAATTTTCAAAATCCGTGGCCACATGTTTACAATTTCACGTAACAAAATGGCTAAAATTCCAGTTGAAATTTTTTCAAAGTCCCTTAAAAATTTTCCAATTTTTGTCCCAATTCTTCCCATTCCCATTGAAACTTTTCAAATCCCTCTCAAAATTGTTGAAATTCTCTTGAAGCTTTTAAAATTCTCTCTAGAATTTTCAAAATCCATGTCCACATATTTACAATTTCACATAAAAAAATGGCTAAAATTCCAGTTGAAATTTTTTCAAAGTCCCTTAAAAATTTTCCAATTTTTGTCCCAATTCTTCCCATTCCCATTGAAACTTTTCAAATCCCTCTCAAAATTGTTGAAATTCTGTTGAAGCTTTTAAAATTCTCTCTAGAATTTTCAAAATCCATGTCCACATATTTACAATTTCACATAAAAAAATGGCTAAAATTCCAGTTGAAATTTTTTCAAAGTCCCTTAAAAATTTTCCAATTTTTGTCCCAATTCTTCCCATTCCCATTGAAACTTTTCAAATCCCTCTCAAAATTGTTGAAATTCTGTTGAAGCTTTTAAAATTCTCTCTAGAATTTTCAAAATCCACTTCAACATGTTTACAATTTCACGTAAAAAAATGGCTAAAATTCCAGTTGAAATTTTTTCAAAGTCCCTTAAAAATTTTCCAATTTTTGTCCCAATTCTTCCCATTCCCATTGAAACTTTTCAAATCCCTCTCAAAATTGTTGAAATTCTGTTGAAGCTTTTAAAATTCTCTCTAGAATTTTCAAAATCCATGTCCACATGTTTACAATTTCACGTAAAAAAAATGCTAAAATTCCAGTTGAAATTTTTTCAAAGTCCCTTAAAAATTTTCCAATTTTTGTCCCAATTCTTCCCATTCCCATTGAAACTTTTCAAATCCCTCTCAAAATTGTTGAAATTCTGTTGAAGCTTTTAAAATTCTCTCTAGAATTTTCAAAATCCATGTCCACATGTTTACAATTTCACATAAAAAAATGGCTAAAATTCCAGTTGAAAATTTTCAAAGTCCCTTAAAAATTTTCCAATTTTTGTCCCAATTCTTCCCATTCCCATTGAAACTTTTCAAATCCCTCTCAAAATTGTTGAAATTCTGTTGAAGCTTTTAAAATTCTCTCTAGAATTTTCAAAATCCATGTCCACATGTTTACAATTTCACGTCAAAAAATGGCTAAAATTCCAGTTGAAATTTTTTCAAAGTCCCTTAAAAATTTTCCAATTTTTGTCCCAATTCTTCCCATTCCCATTGAAACTTTTCAAATCCCTCTCAAAAGTGTTGAAATTCTCTTGAAGCTTTTAAAATTCTCTCTAGAATTTTCAAAATCCATGTCCACATGTTTACAATTTCACGTCAAAAAATGGCTAAATTCCAGTTGAAATTTTTTCAAAGTCCCTTAAAAATTTTCCAATTTTTGTCCCAATTCTTCCCATTCCCATTGAAACTTTTCAAATCCCTCTCAAAATTGTAGAAATTCTGTTGAAGCTTTTAAAATTCTCTCTAGAATTTTCAAAATCCATGTCCACATGTTTACAATTTCACGTCAAAAAATTGCTAAAATTCCAGTTGAAATTTTTTCAAAGTCCCTTAAAAATTTTCCAATTTTTGTCCCAATTCTTCCCATTCCCATTGAAACTTTTCAAATCCCTCTCAAAATTGTTGAAATTCTGTTGAAGCTTTTAAAATTCTCTCTAGAATTTTCAAAATCCATGGCCACATGTTTACAATTTCACGTCAAAAAATTGCTAAAATTCCAGTTGGAATTTTTTCAAAGTCCCTTAAAAATTTTCCAATTTTTGTCCCAATTCTTCCCATTCCCATTGAAACTTTTCAAATCCCTCTCAAAATTGTTGAAATTCTGTTGAAGCTTTTAAAATTCTCTCTAGAATTTTCAAAATCCGTGGCCACATGTTTACAATTTCACGTAACAAAATGGCTAAAATTCCAGTTGAAATTTTTTCAAAGTCCCTTAAAAATTTTCCAATTTTTGTCCCAATTCTTCCCATTCCCATTGAAACTTTTCAAATCCCTCTCAAAATTGTTGAAATTCTCTTGAAGCTTTTAAAATTCTCTCTAGAATTTTCAAAATCCATGTCCACATATTTACAATTTCACATAAAAAAATGGCTAAAATTCCAGTTGAAATTTTTTCAAAGTCCCTTAAAAATTTTCCAATTTTTGTCCCAATTCTTCCCATTCCCATTGAAACTTTTCAAATCCCTCTCAAAATTGTTGAAATTCTGTTGAAGCTTTTAAAATTCTCTCTAGAATTTTCAAAATCCACTTCAACATGTTTACAATTTCACGTAAAAAAATGGCTAAAATTCCAGTTGAAATTTTTTCAAAGTCCCTTAAAAATTTTCCCATTTTTGTCCCAATTCTTCCCATTCCCATTGAAACTTTTCAAATCCCTCTCAAAATTGTTGAAATTCTCTTGAAGCTTTTAAAATTCTCTCTAGAATTTTCAAAATCCATGGCCACATGTTTACAATTTCACGTCAAAAAATTGCTAAAATTCCAGTTGAAATTTTTTCAAAGTCCCTTAAAAATTTTCCAATTTTTGTCCCAATTCTTCCCATTCCCATTGAAACTTTTCAAATCCCTCTCAAAATTGTTGAAATTCTGTTGAAGCTTTTAAAATTCTCTCTAGAATTTTCAAAATCCATGGCCACATGTTTACAATTTCACGTCAAAAAATTGCTAAAATTCCAGTTGGAATTTTTTCAAAGTCCCTTAAAAATTTTCCAATTTTTGTCCCAATTCTTCCCATTCCCATTGAAACTTTTCAAATCCCTCTCAAAATTGTTGAAATTCTGTTGAAGCTTTTAAAATTCTCTCTAGAATTTTCAAAATCCGTGGCCACATGTTTACAATTTCACGTAACAAAATGGCTAAAATTCCAGTTGAAATTTTTTCAAAGTCCCTTAAAAATTTTCCAATTTTTGTCCCAATTCTTCCCATTCCCATTGAAACTTTTCAAATCCCTCTCAAAATTGTTGAAATTCTGTTGAAGCTTTTAAAATTCTCTCTAGAATTTTCAAAATCCGTGGCCACATGTTTACAATTTCACGTCAAAAAATGGCTAAAATTCCAGTTGAAATTTTTTCAAAGTCCCTTAAAAATTTTCCAATTTTTGTCCCAATTCTTCCCATTCCCATTGAAACTTTTCAAATCCCTCTCAAAATTGTTGAAATTCTGTTGAAGCTTTTAAAATTCTCTCTAGAATTTTCAAAATCCACTTCAACATGTTTACAATTTCACGTAAAAAAATGGCTAAAATTCCAGTTGAAATTTTTTCAAAGTCCCTTAAAAATTTTCCAATTTTTGTCCCAATTCTTCCCATTCCCATTGAAACTTTTCAAATCCCTCTCAAAATTGTTGAAATTCTCTTGAAGCTTTTAAAATTCTCTCTAGAATTTTCAAAATCCATGTCCACATGTTTACAATTTCACGTAAAAAAAATGCTAAAATTCCAGTTGAAATTTTTTCAAAGTCCCTTAAAAATTTTCCAATTTTTGTCCCAATTCTTCCCATTCCCATTGAAACTTTTCAAATCCCTCTCAAAATTGTTGAAATTCTGTTGAAGCTTTTAAAATTCTCTCTAGAATTTTCAAAATCCATGTCCACATGTTTACAATTTCACATAAAAAAATGGCTAAAATTCCAGTTGAAAATTTTCAAAGTCCCTTAAAAATTTTCCAATTTTTGTCCCAATTCTTCCCATTCCCATTGAAACTTTTCAAATCCCTCTCAAAATTGTTGAAATTCTGTTGAAGCTTTTAAAATTCTCTCTAGAATTTTCAAAATCCATGTCCACATGTTTACAATTTCACATAAAAAAATGGCTAAAATTCCAGTTGAAATTTTTCAAAGTCCCTTAAAAATTTTCCAATTTTTGTCCCAATTCTTCCCATTCCCATTGAAACTTTTCAAATCCCTCTCAAAATTGTTGAAATTCTCTTGAAGCTTTTAAAATTCTCTCTAGAATTTTCAAAATCCATGTCCACATGTTTACAATTTCACGTAACAAAATGGCTAAAATTCCAGTTGAAATTTTTTCAAAGTCCCTTAAAAATTTTCCAATTTTTGTCCCAATTCTTCCCATTCCCATTGAAACTTTTCAAATCCCTCTCAAAAGTGTTGAAATTCTCTTGAAGCTTTTAAAATTCTCTCTAGAATTTTCAAAATCCATGGCCACATGTTTACAATTTCACGTCAAAAAATTGCTAAAATTCCAGTTGAAATTTTTTCAAAGTCCCTTAAAAATTTTCCAATTTTTGTCCCAATTCTTCCCATTCCCATTGAAACTTTTCAAATCCCTCTCAAAATTGTTGAAATTCTCTTGAAGCTTTTAAAATTCTCTCTAGAATTTTCAAAATCCATGTCCACATGTTTACAATTTCACATAAAAAAATGGCTAAAATTCCAGTTGAAATTTTTTCAAAGTCCCTTAAAAATTTTCCAATTTTTGTCCCAATTCTTCCCATTCCCATTGAAACTTTTCAAATCGCTCTCAAAATTGTTGAAATTCTGTTGAAGCTTTTAAAATTCTCTCTAGAATTTTCAAAATCCGTGTCCACATGTTTACAATTTCACGTAACAAAATGGCTAAAATTCCAGTTGAAATTTTTTCAAAGTCCCTTAAAAATTTTCCAATTTTTGTCCCAATTCTTCCCATTCCCATTGAAACTTTTCAAAATCCCTCTCAAAATTGTTGAAATTCTCTTGAAGCTTTTAAAATTCTCTCTAGAATTTTCAAAATCCATGTCCACATATTTACAATTTCACATAAAAAAATGGCTAAAATTCCAGTTGAAATTTTTTCAAAGTCCCTTAAAAATTTTCCAATTTTTGTCCCAATTCTTCCCATTCCCATTGAAACTTTTCAAATCCCTCTCAAAATTGTTGAAATTCTGTTGAAGCTTTTAAAATTCTCTCTAGAATTTTCAAAATCCACTTCAACATGTTTACAATTTCACGTAAAAAAATGGCTAAAATTCCAGTTGAAATTTTTTCAAAGTCCCTTAAAAATTTCCCATTTTTGTCCCAATTCTTCCCATTCCCATTGAAACTTTTCAAATCCCTCTCAAAATTGTTGAAATTCTCTTGAAGCTTTTAAAATTCTCTCTAGAATTTTCAAAATCCATGGCCACATGTTTACAATTTCACGTCAAAAAATGGCTAAAATTCCAGTTGAAATTTTTTCAAAGTCCCTTAAAAATTTTCCAATTTTTGTCCCAATTCTTCCCATTCCCATTGAAAATTTTCAAATCCCTCTCAAAATTGTTGAAATTCTGTTGAAGCTTTTAAAATTCTCTCTAGAATTTTCAAAATCCACTTCAACATGTTTACAATTTCACGTCAAAAAATTGCTAAAATTCCAGTTGGAATTTTTCAAAGTCCCTTAAAAATTTTCCAATTTTTGTCCCAATTCTTCCCATTCCCATTGAAACTTTTCAAATCCCTCTCAAAATTGTTGAAATTCTGTTGAAGCTTTTAAAATTCTCTCTAGAATTTTCAAAATCCGTGGCCACATGTTTACAATTTCACGTAACAAAATGGCTAAAATTCCAGTTGAAATTTTTTCAAAGTCCCTTAAAAATTTTCCAATTTTTGTCCCAATTCTTCCCATTCCCATTGAAACTTTTCAAATCCCTCTCAAATTGTTGAAATTCTGTTGAAGCTTTTAAAATTCTCTCTAGAATTTTCAAAATCCGTGGCCACATGTTTACATTTTCACATAAAAAAATGGCTAAAATTCCAGTTGAAATTTTTTCAAAGTCCCTTAAAAATTTTCCAATTTTTGTCCCAATTCTTCCATTCCCATTGAAACTTTTCAAATCCCTCTCAAAATTGTTGAAATTCTGTTGAAGCTTTTAAAATTCTCTCTAGAATTTTCAAAATCCATGTCCACATATTTACAATTTCACATAAAAAAATGGCTAAAATTCCAGTTGAAATTTTTTCAAAGTCCCTTAAAAATTTTCCAATTTTTGTCCCAATTCTTCCCATTCCCATTGAAACTTTTCAAATCCCTCTCAAAATTGTTGAAATTCTGTTGAAGCTTTTAAAATTCTCTCTAGAATTTTCAAAATCCACTTCAACATGTTTACAATTTCACGTAAAAAAATGGCTAAAATTCCAGTTGAAATTTTTTCAAAGTCCCTTAAAAATTTTCCAATTTTTGTCCCAATTCTTCCCATTCCCATTGAAACTTTTCAAATCCCTCTCAAAATTGTTGAAATTCTGTTGAAGCTTTTAAAATTCTCTCTAGAATTTTCAAAATCCATGTCCACATGGTTACAATTTCACGTAAAAAAATGCTAAAATTCCAGTTGAAATTTTTCAAAGTCCCTTAAAAATTTTCCAATTATTGTCCCAATTCTTCCCATTCCCATTGAAACTTTTCAAATCCCTCTCAAAATTGTTGAAATTCTGTTGAAGCTTTTAAAATTCTCTCTAGAATTTTCAAAATCCATGTCCACATGTTTACAATTTCACATAAAAAAATGGCTAAAATTCCAGTTGAAAATTTTCAAAGTCCCTTAAAAATTTTCCAATTTTCGTCCCAATTCTTCCCATTCCCATTGAAACTTTTCAAATCCCTCTCAAAATTGTTGAAATTCTGTTGAAGCTTTTAAAATTCTCTCTAGAATTTTCAAAATCCATGTCCACATGTTTACAATTTCACATAAAAAAATGGCTAAAATTCCAGTTGAAATTTTTTCAAAGTCCCTTAAAAATTTTCCAATTTTTGTCCCAATTCTTCCCATTCCCATTGAAACTTTTCAAATCCCTCTCAAAATTGTTGAAATTCTGTTGAAGCTTTTAAAATTCTCTCTAGAATTTTCAAAATCCACTTCAACATGTTTACAATTTCACGTCAAAAATGGCTAAAATTCCAGTTGAAATTTTTTCAAAGTCCCTTAAAAATTTTCCAATTTTTGTCCCAATTCTTCCCATTCCCATTGAAACTTTTCAAATCCCTCTCAAAATTGTTGAAATTCTCTTGAAGCTTTTAAAATTCTCTCTAGAATTTTCAAAATCCATGTCCACATGTTTACAATTTCACGTCAAAAAATGGCTAAAATTCCAGTTGAAATTTTTTCAAAGTCCCTTAAAAATTTTCCAATTTTTGTCCCAATTCTTCCCATTCCCATTGAAACTTTTCAAATCCCTCTCAAAATTGTAGAAATTCTGTTGAAGCTTTTAAAATTCTCTCTAGAATTTTCAAAATCCATGTCCACATGTTTACAATTTCACATAAAAAAATGGCTAAAATTCCAGTTGAAATTTTTTCAAAGTCCCTTAAAAATTTTCCAATTTTTGTCCCAATTCTTCCCATTCCCATTGAAACTTTTCAAATCGCTCTCAAAATTGTTGAAATTCTGTTGAAGCTTTTAAAATTCTCTCTAGAATTTTCAAAATCCGTGGCCACATGTTTACAATTTCACGTAACAAAATGGCTAAAATTCCAGTTGAAATTTTTTCAAAGTCCCTTAAAAATTTTCCAATTTTTGTCCCAATTCTTCCCATTCCCATTGAAACTTTTCAAATCCCTCTCAAAATTGTTGAAATTCTCTTGAAGCTTTTAAAATTCTCTCTAGAATTTTCAAAATCCATGTCCACATATTTACAATTTCACATAAAAAAATGGCTAAAATTCCAGTTGAAATTTTTTCAAAGTCCCTTAAAAATTTTCCAATTTTTGTCCCAATTCTTCCCATTCCCATTGAAACTTTTCAAATCCCTCTCAAAATTGTTGAAATTCTGTTGAAGCTTTTAAAATTCTCTCTAGAATTTTCAAAATCCACTTCAACATGTTTACAATTTCACGTAAAAAAATGGCTAAAATTCCAGTTGAAATTTTTTCAAAGTCCCTTAAAAATTTTCCCATTTTTGTCCCAATTCTTCCCATTCCCATTGAAACTTTTCAAATCCCTCTCAAAATTGTTGAAATTCTGTTGAAGCTTTTAAAATTCTCTCTAGAATTTTCAAAATCCATGGCCACATGTTTACAATTTCACGTCAAAAAATGGCTAAAATTCCAGTTGAAATTTTTTCAAAGTCCCTTAAAAATTTTCCAATTTTTGTCCCAATTCTTCCCATTCCCATTGAAAATTTTCAAATCCCTCTCAAAATTGTTGAAATTCTGTTGAAGCTTTTAAAATTCTCTCTAGAATTTTCAAAATCCACTTCAACATGTTTACAATTTCACATCAAAAAATTGCTAAAATTCCAGTTGGAATTTTTTCAAAGTCCCTTAAAAATTTTCCAATTTTTGTCCCAATTCTTCCCATTCCCATTGAAAATTTTCAAATCCCTCTCAAAATTGTTGAAATTCTGTTGAAGCTTTTAAAATTCTCTCTAGAATTTTCAAAATCCATGGCCACATGTTTACAATTTCACGTAACAAAATGGCTAAAATTCCAGTTGAAATTTTTTCAAAGTCCCTTAAAAATTTTCCAATTTTTGTCCCAATTCTTCCCATTCCCATTGAAACTTTTCAAATCCCTCTCAAAATTGTTGAAATTCTGTTGAAGCTTTTAAAATTCTCTCTAGAATTTTCAAAATCCACTTCAACATGTTTACAATTTCACGTAAAAAAATGGCTAAAATTCCAGTTGAAATTTTTTCAAAGTCCCTTAAAAATTTTCCAATTTTTGTCCCAATTCTTCCCATTCCCATTGAAACTTTTCAAATCCCTCTCAAAATTGTTGAAATTCTGTTGAAGCTTTTAAAATTCTCTCTAGAATTTTCAAAATCCATGTCCACATGTTTACAATTTCACGTAAAAAAAATGCTAAAATTCCAGTTGAAATTTTTTCAAAGTCCCTTAAAAATTTTCCAATTTTTGTCCCAATTCTTCCCATTCCCATTGAAACTTTTCAAATCCCTCTCAAAATTGTTGAAATTCTGTTGAAGCTTTTAAAATTCTCTCTAGAATTTTCAAAATCCATGTCCACATGTTTACAATTTCACATAAAAAAATGGCTAAAATTCCAGTTGAAAATTTTCAAAGTCCCTTAAAAATTTTCCAATTTTTGTCCCAATTCTTCCCATTCCCATTGAAACTTTTCAAATCCCTCTCAAAATTGTTGAAATTCTGTTGAAGCTTTTAAAATTCTCTCTAGAATTTTCAAAATCTATGGCCACATGTTTACAATTTCACATAAAAAAATGGCTAAAATTCCAGTTGAAATTTTTTCAAAGTCCCTTAAAAATTTTCCAATTTTTGTCCCAATTCTTCCCATTCCCATTGAAACTTTTCAAATCCCTCTCAAAATTGTGGAAATTCTGTTGAAGCTTTTAAAATTCTCTCTAGAATTTTCAAAATCCGTGGCCACATGTTTACAATTTCACGTAACAAAATGGCTAAAATTCCAGTTGAAATTTTTTCAAAGTCCCTTAAAAATTTTCCAATTTTTGTCCCAATTCTTCCCATTCCCATTGAAACTTTTCAAATCCCTCTCAAAATTGTTGAAATTCTCTTGAAGCTTTTAAAATTCTCTCTAGAATTTTCAAAATCCACGTCCACATGTTTACAATTTCACGTCACAAAATGGCTAAAATTCCAGTTGAAATTTTTTCAAAGTCCCTTAAAAATTTTCCAATTTTTGTCCCAATTCTTCCCATTCCCATTGAAACTTTTCAAATCCCTCTCAAAATTGTTGAAATTCTGTTGAAGCTTTTAAAATTCTCTCTAGAATTTTCAAAATCCATGGCCACATGTTTACAATTTCACGTCAAAAAATTGCTAAAATTCCAGTTGAAATTTTTTCAAAGTCCCTTAAAAATTTTCCAATTTCTGTCCCAATTCTTCCCATTCCCATTGAAACTTTTCAAATCCCTCTCAAAATTGTTGAAATTCTCTTGAAGCTTTTAAAATTCTCTCTAGAATTTTCAAAATCCATGGCCACATGTTTACAATTTCACGTCAAAAAATTGCTAAAATTCCAGTTGGAATTTTTTCAAAGTCCCTTAAAAATTTTCCAATTTTTGTCCCAATTCTTCCCATTCCCATTGAAACTTTTCAAATCCCTCTCAAAATTGTTGAAATTCTGTTGAAGCTTTTAAAATTCTCTCTAGAATTTTCAAAATCCGTGGCCACATGTTTACAATTTCACGTAACAAAATGGCTAAAATTCCAGTTGAAATTTTTTCAAAGTCCCTTAAAAATTTTCCAATTTTTGTCCCAATTCTTCCCATTCCCATTGAAACTTTTCAAATCCCTCTCAAAATTGTTGAAATTCTCTTGAAGCTTTTAAAATTCTCTCTAGAATTTTCAAAATCCATGTCCACATATTTACAATTTCAAATAAAAAAATGGCTAAAATTCCAGTTGAAATTTTTTCAAAGTCCCTTAAAAATTTTCCAATTTTTGTCCCAATTCTTCCCATTCCCATTGAAACTTTTCAAATCCCTCTCAAAATTGTTGAAATTCTGTTGAAGCTTTTAAAATTCTCTCTAGAATTTTCAAAATCCATGGCCACATGTTTACAATTTCACGTCAAAGAATTGCTAAAATTCCAGTTGAAATTTTTTCAAAGTCCCTTAAAACTTTTCCAATTTCTGTCCCAATTCTTCCCATTCCCATTGAAACTTTTCAAATCCCTCTCAAAATTGTTGAAATTCTGTTGAAGCTTTTAAAATTCTCTCTAGAATTTTCAAAATCCATGTCCACATGTATACAATTTCACATAAAAAAATGGCTAAAATTCCAGTTGGAATTTTTTCAAAGTCCCTTAAAAATTTTCCAATTTTTGTCCCAATTCTTCCCATTCCCATTGAAACTTTTCAAATCCCTCTCAAAATTGTTGAAATTCTGTTGAAGCTTTTAAAATTCTCTCTAGAATTTTCAAAATCCATGGCCACATGTTTACAATTTCACGTCAAAAAATTGCTAAAATTCCAGTTGAAATTTTTTCAAAGTCCCTTAAAAATTTTCCAATTTTTGTCCCAATTCTTCCCATTCCCATTGAAACTTTTCAAATCCCTCTCAAAATTGTTGAAATTCTGTTGAAGCTTTTAAAATTCTCTCTAGAATTTTCAAAATCCATGGCCACATGTTTACAATTTCACGTCAAAAAATGGCTAAAATTCCAGTTGAAATTTTTTCAAAGTCCCTTAAAAATTTTCCAATTTTTGTCCCAATTCTTCCCATTCCCATTGAAACTTTTCAAATCCCTCTCAAAATTGTTGAAATTCTCTTGAAGCTTTTAAAATTCTCTCTAGAATTTTCAAAATCCATGTCCACATGTTTACAATTTCACATAAAAAAATGGCTAAAATTCCAGATGAAATTTTTTCAAAGTCCCTTAAAAATTTTCCAATTTTTGTCCCAATTCTTCCCATTCCCATTGAAACTTTTCAAATCCCTCTCAAAATTGTTGAAATTCTCTTGAAGCTTTTAAAATTCTCTCTAGAATTTTCAAAATCCACTTCAACATGTTTACAATTTCACGTAAAAAAATGGCTAAAATTCCAGTTGAAATTTTTTCAAAGTCCCTTAAAAATTTTCCAATTTTTGTCCAAATTCTTCCCATTCCCATTGAAACTTTTCAAATCCCTCTCAAAATTGTTGAAATTCTGTTGAAGCTTTTAAAATTCTCTCTAGAATTTTCAAAATCCATGGCCACATGTTTACAATTTCACGTCAAAAAATGGCTAAAATTCCAGTTGAAATTTTTTCAAAGTCCCTTAAAAATTTTCCAATTTTTGTCCCAATTCTTCCCATTCCCATTGAAACTTTTCAAATCCCTCTCAAAATTGTTGAAATTCTGTTGAAGCTTTTAAAATTCTCTCTAGAATTTCAAAATCCGTGGCCACATGTTTACAATTTCACGTCAAAAAATGGCTAAAATTCCAGTTGAAATTTTTTCAAAGTCCCTTAAAAATTTTCCAATTTTTGTCCCAATTCTTCCCATTCCCATTGAAACTTTTCAAATCCCTCTCAAAATTGTTGAAATTCTGTTGAAGCTTTTAAAATTCTCTCTAGAATTTTCAAAATCCATGGCCACATGTTTACAATTTCACGTCAAAAAATGGCTAAAATTCCAGTTGAAATTTTTTCAAAGTCCCTTAAAAAATTTTCCAATTTTTGTCCCAATTCTTCCCATTCCCATTGAAACTTTTCAAATCCCTCTCAAAATTGTTGAAATTCTCTTGAAGCTTTTAAAATTCTCTCTAGAATTTTCAAAATGCATGTCCACATGTTTACAATTTCACATAAAAAAATTGCTAAAATTCCAGTTGAAATTTTTTCAAAGTCCCTTAAAAATTTCCAATTTTTGTCCCAATTCTTCCCATTCCCATTGAAACTTTTCAAATCCCTCTCAAAATTGTAGAAATTCTGTTGAAGCTTTTAAAATTCTCTCTAGAATTTTCAAAATCCATGTCCACATGTTTACAATTTCACATAAAAAAATTGCTAAAATTCCAGTTGAAATTTTTTCAAAGTCCCTTAAAAATTTTCCAATTTTTGTCCCAATTCTTCCCATTCCCATTGAAACTTTTCAAATCCCTCTCAAAATTGTTGAAATTCTGTTGAAGCTTTTAAAATTCTCTCTAGAATTTTCAAAATCCATGTCCACATGTTTACAATTTCACGTCAAAAAATGGCTAAAATTCCAGTTGAAATTTTTTCAAAGTCCCTTAAAAATTTTCCAATTTTTGTCCCAATTCTTCCCATTCCCATTGAAACTTTTCAAATCCCTCTCAAAAGTGTTGAAATTCTCTTGAAGCTTTTAAAATTCTCTCTAGAATTTTCAAAATCCATGTCCACATGTTTACAATTTCACATAAAAAAATGGCTAAAATTCCAGTTGAAATTTTTTCAAAGTCCCTTAAAAATTTTCCAATTTTTGTCCGAATTCTTCCCATTCCCATTGAAACTTTTCAAATCCCTCTCAAAATTGTTGAAATTCTCTTGAAGCTTTTAAAATTCTCTCTAGAATTTTCAAAATCCATGTCCACATGTTTACAATTTCACGTCAAAAAATGGCTAAAATTCCAGTTGAAATTTTTTCAAAGTCCCTTAAAAATTTTCCAATTTTGGTCCCAATTCTTCCCATTCCCATTGAAACTTTTCAAATCCCTCTCAAAATTGTTGAAATTCTGTTGAAGCTTTTAAAATTCTCTCTAGAATTTTCAAAATCCGTGGCCACATGTTTACAATTTCACGTAACAAAATGGCTAAAATTCCAGTTGAAATTTTTTCAAAGTCCCTTAAAAATTTTCCAATTTTTGTCCCAATTCTTCCCATTCCCATTGAAACTTTTCAAATCCCTCTCAAAATTGTTGAAATTCTGTTGAAGCTTTTAAAATTCTCTCTAGAATTTTCAAAATCCATGGCCACATTTTTACAATTTCACGTCAAAAAATTGCTAAAATTCCAGTTGAATTTTTTTCAAAGTCCCTTAAAAATTTTCCAATTTTTGTCCCAATTCTTCCCATTCCCATTGAAACTTTTCAAATCCCTCTCAAAATTGTTGAAATTCTGTTGAAGCTTTTAAAATTCTCTCCAGAATTTTCAAAATCCATGGCCACATGTTTACAATTTCACGTCAAAAAATGGCTAAAATTCCAGTTGAAATTTTTTCAAAGTCCCTTAAAAATTTTCCAATTTCTGTCCCAATTCTTCCCATTCCCATTGAAACTTTTCAAATCCCTCTCAAAATTGTAGAAACTCTGTTGAAGCTTTTAAAATTCTCTCTAGAATTTTCAAAATCCATGGCCACATGTTTACAATTTCACGTAACAAAATAGCTAAAATTACAGTTGAAATTTTTTCAAAGTCCCTTAAAAATTTTCCAATTTTTGTCCCAATTCTTCCCATTCCCATTGAAACTTTTCAAATCCCTCTCAAAATTGTTGAAATTCTGTTGAATCTTTTAAAATTCTCTCTAGAATTTTCAAAATCCGTGGCCACATGTTTACAATTTCACGTAACAAAATGGCTAAAATTCCAGTTGAAATTTTTTCAAAGTCCCTTAAAAATTTTCCAATTTTTGTCCCAATTCTTCCCATTCCCATTGAAACTTTTCAAATCCCTCTCAAAATTGTTGAAATTCTGTTGAAGCTTTTAAAATTCTCTCTAGAATTTTCAAAATCCATGGCCACATGTTTACAATTTCACATTAAAAAATGGCTAAAATTCCAGTTGAAATTTTTTCAAAGTCCCTTAAAAATTTTCCAATTTTTGTCCCAATTCTTCCCATTCCCATTGAAACTTTTCAAATCCCTCTCAAAATTGTTGAAATTCTGTTGAAGCTTTTAAAATTCTCTCTAGAATTTTCAAAATCCACTTCAACATGTTTACAATTTCACGTAACAAAATGGCTAAAATTCCAGTTGAAATTTTTTCAAAGTCCCTTAAAAATTTTCCAATTTTTGTCCCAATTCTTCCCATTCCCATTGAAACTTTTCAAATCCCTCTCAAAATTGTTGAAATTCTCTTGAAGCTTTTAAAATTCTCTCTAGAATTTTCAAAATCCATGTCCACATGTTTACAATTTCACGTCAAAAAATGGCTAAAATTCCAGTTGAAATTTTTTCAAAGTCCCTTAAAAATTTTCCAATTTTGGTCCCAATTCTTCCCATTCCCATTGAAACTTTTCAAATCCCTCTCAAAATTGTTGAAATTCTGTTGAAGCTTTTAAAATTCTCTCTAGAATTTTCAAAATCCGTGGCCACATGTTTACAATTTCACGTAACAAAATGGCTAAAATTCCAGTTGAAATTTTTTCAAAGTCCCTCAAAAATTTTCCAATTTTTGTCCCAATTCTTCCCATTCCCATTGAAACTTTTCAAATCCCTCTCAAAATTGTTGAAATTCTGTTGAAGCTTTTAAAATTCTCTCTAGAATTTTCAAAATCCATGGCCACATTTTTACAATTTCACGTCAAAAAATTGCTAAAATTCCAGTTGAATTTTTTTCAAAGTCCCTTAAAAATTTTCCAATTTTTGTCCCAATTCTTCCCATTCCCATTGAAACTTTTCAAATCCCTCTCAAAATTGTTGAAATTCTGTTGAAGCTTTTAAAATTCTCTCCAGAATTTTCAAAATCCATGGCCACATGTTTACAATTTCACGTCAAAAAATGGCTAAAATTCCAGTTGAAATTTTTTCAAAGTCCCTTAAAAATTTTCCAATTTCTGTCCCAATTCTTCCCATTCCCATTGAAACTTTTCAAATCCCTCTCAAAATTGTAGAAACTCTGTTGAAGCTTTTAAAATTCTCTCTAGAATTTTCAAAATCCATGGCCACATGTTTACAATTTCACGTAACAAAATAGCTAAAATTACAGTTGAAATTTTTTCAAAGTCCCTTAAAAATTTTCCAATTTTTGTCCCAATTCTTCCCATTCCCATTGAAACTTTTCAAATCCCTCTCAAAATTGTTGAAATTCTGTTGAATCTTTTAAAATTCTCTCTAGAATTTTCAAAATCCGTGGCCACATGTTTACAATTTCACGTAACAAAATGGCTAAAATTCCAGTTGAAATTTTTTCAAAGTCCCTTAAAAATTTTCCAATTTTTGTCCCAATTCTTCCCATTCCCATTGAAACTTTTCAAATCCCTCTCAAAATTGTTGAAATTCTGTTGAAGCTTTTAAAATTCTCTCTAGAATTTTCAAAATCCATGGCCACATGTTTACAATTTCACATTAAAAAATGGCTAAAATTCCAGTTGAAATTTTTTCAAAGTCCCTTAAAAATTTTCCAATTTTTGTCCCAATTCTTCCCATTCCCATTGAAACTTTTCAAATCCCTCTCAAAATTGTTGAAATTCTGTTGAAGCTTTTAAAATTCTCTCTAGAATTTTCAAAATCCACTTCAACATGTTTACAATTTCACGTAACAAAATGGCTAAAATTCCAGTTGAAATTTTTTCAAAGTCCCTTAAAAATTTTCCAATTTTTGTCCCAATTCTTCCCATTCCCATTGAAACTTTTCAAATCCCTCTCAAAATTGTTGAAATTCTGTTGAAGCTTTTAAAATTCTCTCTAGAATTTTCAAAATCCATGGCCACATGTTTACAATTTCACGTCAAAAAATTGCTAAAATTCCAGTTGGAATTTTTTCAAAGTCCCTTAAGAATTTTCCAATTTTTGTCCCAATTCTTCCCATTCCCATTGAAACTTTTCAAATCACTCTCAAAATTGTTGAAATTCTCTTGAAGCTTTTAAAATTCTCTCTAGAATTTTCAAAGTCCGTGGCCACATGTTTACAATTTCACGTAACAAAATGGCTAAAATTCCAGTTGAAATTTTTTCAAAGTCCCTTAAAAGTTTTCCAATTTTTGTCCCAATTCTTCCCATTCCCATTGAAACTTTTCAAATCCCTCTCAAAATTGTTGAAATTCTCTTGAAGCTTTAAAAATTCTCTCTAGAATTTTCAAAATCCACTTCAACATGTTTACAATTTCACATAAAAAAATTGCTAAAATTCCAGTTGAAATTTTTTCAAAGTCCCTTAAAAATTTTCCAGTTTTTGTCCCAATTCTTCCCATTCCCATTGAAACTTTTCAAATCCCTCTCAAAATTGTTGAAATTCTGTTGAAGCTTTTAAAATTCTCTCTAGAATTTTCAAAATCCGTGTCCACATGTTTACAATTTCACGTAACAAAATGGCTAAAATTCCAGTTGAAATTTTTTCAAAGTCCCTTAAAAATTTTCCAATTTTTGTCCCAATTCTTCCCATTCCCATTGAAACTTTTCAAATCCCTCTCAAAATTGTTGAAATTCTCTTGAAGCTTTTAAAATTCTCTCTAGAATTTTCAAAATCCATGGCCACATGTTTACAATTTCACGTCAAAAAATTGCTAAAATTCCAGTTGAAATTTTTTCAAAGTCCCTTAAAAATTTTCCAATTTTTGTCCCAATTCTTCCCATTCCCATTGAAACTTTTCAAATCCCTCTCAAAATTGTTGAAATTCTCTTGAAGCTTTTAAAATTCTCTCTAGAATTTTCAAAATCCATGGCCACATGTTTACAATTTCACGTAACAAAATAGCTAAAATTACAGTTGAAATTTTTTCAAAGTCCCTTAAAAATTTTCCAATTTTTGTCCCAATTCTTCCCATTCCCATTGAAACTTTTCAAATCCCTCTCAAAATTGTTGAAATTCTCTTGAAGCTTTTAAAATTCTCTCTAGAATTTTCAAAATCCACTTCAACATGTTTACAATTTCACGTCAAAAAATGGCTAAAATTCCAGTTGAAATTTTTTCAAAGTCCCTTAAAAATTTTCCAATTTTTGTCCCAATTCTTCCCATTCCCATTGAAACTTTTCAAATCCCTCTCAAAATTGTTGAAATTCTGTTGAAGCTTTTAAAATTCTCTCTAGAATTTTCAAAATCCATGTCCACATGTTTACAATTTCACGTCAAAAAATTGCTAAAATTCCAGTTGGAATTTTTTCAAAGTCCCTTAAGAATTTTCCAATTTTTGTCCCAATTCTTCCCATTCCCATTGAAACTTTTCAAATCCCTCTCAAAATAGTTGAAATTCTGTTGAAGCTTTTAAAATTCTCTCTAGAATTTTCAAAGTCCGTGGCCACATGTTTACAATTTCACGTAACAAAATGGCTAAAATTCCAGTTGAAATTTTTTCAAAGTCCCTTAAAAGTTTTCCAATTTTTGTCCCAATTCTTCCCATTCCCATTGAAACTTTTCAAATCCCTCTCAAAATTGTTGAAATTCTCTTGAAGCTTTAAAAATTCTCTCTAGAATTTTCAAAATCCACTTCAACATGTTTACAATTTCACATAAAAAAATTGCTAAAATTCCAGTTGAAATTTTTTCAAAGTCCCTTAAAAATTTTCCAGTTTTTGTCCCAATTCTTCCCATTCCCATTGAAACTTTTCAAATCCCTCTCAAAATTGTTGAAATTCTGTTGAAGCTTTTAAAATTCTCTCTAGAATTTTCAAAATCCGTGTCCACATGTTTACAATTTCACGTAACAAAATGGCTAAAATTCCAGTTGAAATTTTTTCAAAGTCCCTTAAAAATTTTCCAATTTTTGTCCCAATTCTTCCCATTCCCATTGAAACTTTTCAAATCCCTCTCAAAATTGTTGAAATTCTCTTGAAGCTTTTAAAATTCTCTCTAGAATTTTCAAAATCCGTGGCCACATGTTTACAATTTCACGTAACAAAATGGCTAAAATTCCAGTTGAAATTTTTTCAAAGTCCCTTAAAAATTTTCCAATTTTTGTCCCAATTCTTCCCATTCCCATTGAAACTTTTCAAATCCCTCTCAAAATTGTAGAAATTCTGTTGAAGCTTTTAAAATTCTCTCTAGAATTTTCAAAATCCGTGGCCACATGTTTACAATTTCACGTAACAAAATGGCTAAAATTCCAGTTGAAATTTTTTCAAAGTCCCTTAAAAATTTTCCAGTTTTTGTCCCAATTCTTCCCATTCCCATTGAAACTTTTCAAATCCCTCTCAAAATTGTTGAAATTCTGTTGAAGCTTTTAAAATTCTCTCTAGAATTTTCAAAATCCGTGTCCACATGTTTACAATTTCACGTCAAAAAATGGCTAAAATTCCAGTTGAAATTTTTTCAAAGTCCCTTAAAAATTTTCCAATTTTTGTCCCAATTCTTCCCATTCCCAATGAAACTTTTCAAATCCCTCTCAAAATTGTTGAAATTCTCTTGAAGCTTTTAAAATTCTCTCTAGAATTTTCAAAATCCATGTCCACATGTTTACAATTTCACGTAAAAAAAATGGCTAAAATTCCAGTTGAAATTTTTTCAAAGTCCCTTAAAAATTTTCCAATTTTTGTCCCAATTCTTCCCATTCCCATTGAAACTTTTCAAATCCCTCTCAAAATTGTTGAAATTCTCTTGAAGCTTTTAAAATTCTCTCTAGAATTTTCAAAATCCATGGCCACATGTTTACAATTTCACGTCAAAAAATTGCTAAAATTCCAGTTGGAATTTTTTCAAAGTCCCTTAAAAATTTTCCAATTTTTGTCCCAATTCTTCCCATTCCCATTGAAACTTTTCAAATCCCTCTCAAAATTGTTGAAATTCTCTTGAAGCTTTTAAAATTCTCTCTAGAATTTTCAAAATCCATGTCCACATGTTTACAATTTCACGTAACAAAATAGCTAAAATTCCAGTTGAAATTTTTTCAAAGTCCCTTAAAAATTTTCCAATTTTTGTCCCAATTCTTCCCATTCCCATCAAAACTTTTCAAATCCCTCTCAAAATTGTTGAAATTCTCTTGAAGCTTTTAAAATTCTCTCTAGAATTTTCAAAATCCATGTCCACATGTTTACATTTTCACATAAAAAAATGGCTAAAATTCCAGTTGAAATTTTTTCAAAGTCCCTTAAAAATTTTCCAATTTTTGTCCCAATTCTTCCCATTCCCATTGAAACTTTTCAAATCCCTCTCAAAATTGTTGAAATTCTCTTGAAGCTTTTAAAATTCTCTCTAGAATTTTCAAAATCCATGTCCACATGTTTACAATTTCACGTCAAAAAATTGCTAAAATTCCAGTTGGAATTTTTCAAAGTCCCTTAAGAATTTTCCAATTTTTGTCCCAATTCTTCCCATTCCCATTGAAACTTTTCAAATCCCTCTCAAAATTGTTGAAATTCTCTTGAAGCTTTTAAAATTCTCTCTAGAATTTTCAAAATCCATGTCCACATGTTTACAATTTCACGTCAAAAAATGGCTAAAATTCCAGTTGAAATTTTTTCAAAGTCCCTTAAAAATTTTCCAATTTTTGTCCCAATTCTTCCCATTCCCATTGAAACTTTTCAAATCCCTCTCAAAATTGTTGAAATTCTCTTGAAGCTTTTAAAATTCTCTCTAGAATTTTCAAAATCCGTGGCCACATGTTTACAATTTCACGTAACAAAATGGCTAAAATTCCAGTTGAAATTTTTTCAAAGTCCCTTAAAAATTTTCCAATTTTTGTCCCAATTCTTCCCATTCCCATTGAAACTTTTCAAATCCCTCTCAAAATTGTAGAAATTCTGTTGAAGCTTTTAAAATTCTCTCTAGAATTTTCAAAATCCGTGGCCACATGTTTACAATTTCACGTCAAAAAATGACTAAAATTCCAGTTGAAATTTTTTCAAAGTCCCTTAAAAATTTTCCAATTTTTGTCCCAATTCTTCCCATTCCCATTGAAACTTTTCAAATCCCTCTCAAAATTGTTGAAATTCTCTTGAAGCTTTTAAAATTCTCTCTAGAATTTTCAAAATCCATGTCCACATGTTTACAATTTCACGTAAAAAAAATGGCTAAAATTCCAGTTGAAATTTTTTCAAAGTCCCTTAAAAATTTTCCAATTTTTGTCCCAATTCTTCCCATTCCCATTGAAACTTTTCAAATCCCTCTCAAAATTGTTGAAATTCTCTTGAAGCTTTTAAAATTCTCTCTAGAATTTTCAAAATCCATGGCCACATGTTTACAATTTCACGTCAAAAAATTGCTAAAATTCCAGTTGGAATTTTTTCAAAGTCCCTTAAAAATTTTCCAATTTTTGTCCCTATTCTTCCCATTCCCATTGAAACTTTTCAAATCCCTCTCAAAATTGTTGAAATTCTCTTGAAGCTTTTAAAATTCTCTCTAGAATTTTCAAAATCCATGTCCACATGTTTACAATTTCACGTAACAAAATAGCTAAAATTACAGTTGAAATTTTTTCAAAGTCCCTTAAAAATTTTCCAATTTTTGTCCCAATTCTTCCCATTCCCATTGAAACTTTTCAAATCCCTCTCAAAATTGTTGAAATTCTCTTGAAGCTTTTAAAATTCTCTCTAGAATTTTCAAAATCCATGGCCACATGTTTACAATTTCACGTCAAAAAATGGCTAAAATTCCAGTTGAAATTTTTTCAAAGTCCCTTAAAAATTTTCCAATTTTTGTCCCAATTCTTCCCATTCCCATTGAAACTTTTCAAATCCCTCTCAAAATTGTTGAAATTCTCTTGAAGCTTTTAAAATTCTCTCTAGAATTTTCAAAATCCGTGGCCACATGTTTACAATTTCACGTAACAAAATGGCTAAAATTCCAGTTGAAATTTTTTCAAAGTCCCTTAAAAATTTTCCAATTTTTGTCCCAATTCTTCCCATTCCCATTGAAACTTTTCAAATCCCTCTCAAAATTGTAGAAATTCTGTTGAAGCTTTTAAAATTCTCTCTAGAATTTTCAAAATCCGTGGCCACATGTTTACAATTTCACGTAACAAAATGGCTAAAATTCCAGTTGAAATTTTTTCAAAGTCCCTTAAAAATTTTCCAGTTTTTGTCCCAATTCTTCCCATTCCCATTGAAACTTTTCAAATCCCTCTCAAAATTGTTGAAATTCTGTTGAAGCTTTTAAAATTCTCTCTAGAATTTTCAAAATCCGTGTCCACATGTTTACAATTTCACGTCAAAAAATGGCTAAAATTCCAGTTGAAATTTTTTCAAAGTCCCTTAAAAATTTTCCAATTTTTGTCCCAATTCTTCCCATTCCCATTGAAACTTTTCAAATCCCTCTCAAAATTGTTGAAATTCTCTTGAAGCTTTTAAAATTCTCTCTAGAATTTTCAAAATCCGTGGCCACATGTTTACAATTTCACGTAACAAAATGGCTAAAATTCCAGTTGAAATTTTTTCAAAGTCCCTTAAAAATTTTCCAATTTTTGTCCCAATTCTTCCCATTCCCATTGAAACTTTTCAAATCCCTCTCAAAATTGTAGAAATTCTGTTGAAGCTTTTAAAATTCTCTCTAGAATTTTCAAAATCCGTGGCCACATGTTTACAATTTCACGTAACAAAATGGCTAAAATTCCAGTTGAAATTTTTTCAAAGTCCCTTAAAAATTTTCCAATTTTTGTCCCAATTCTTCCCATTCCCATTGAAACTTTTCAAATCCCTCTCAAAATTGTTGAAATTCTGTTGAAGCTTTTAAAATTCTCTCTAGAATTTTCAAAATCCATGTCCACATGTTTACAATTTCACGTCAAAAAATTGCTAAAATTCCAGTTGGAATTTTTCAAAGTCCCTTAAGAATTTTCCAATTTTTGTCCCAATTCTTCCCATTCCCATTGAAACTTTTCAAATCCCTCTCAAAATTGTTGAAATTCTCTTGAAGCTTTTAAAATTCTCTCTAGAATTTTCAAAATCCATGTCCACATGTTTACAATTTCACGTCAAAAAATGGCTAAAATTCCAGTTGAAATTTTTTCAAAGTCCCTTAAAAATTTTCCAATTTTTGTCCCAATTCTTCCCATTCCCATTGAAACTTTTCAAATCCCTCTCAAAATTGTTGAAATTCTCTTGAAGCTTTTAAAATTCTCTCTAGAATTTTCAAAATCCGTGGCCACATGTTTACAATTTCACGTAACAAAATGGCTAAAATTCCAGTTGAAATTTTTTCAAAGTCCCTTAAAAATTTTCCAATTTTTGTCCCAATTCTTCCCATTCCCATTGAAACTTTTCAAATCCCTCTCAAAATTGTAGAAATTCTGTTGAAGCTTTTAAAATTCTCTCTAGAATTTTCAAAATCCGTGGCCACATGTTTACAATTTCACGTCAAAAAATGGCTAAAATTCCAGTTGAAATTTTTTCAAAGTCCCTTAAAAATTTTCCAATTTTTGTCCCAATTCTTCCCATTCCCATTGAAACTTTTCAAATCCCTCTCAAAATTGTTGAAATTCTCTTGAAGCTTTTAAAATTCTCTCTAGAATTTTCAAAATCCATGGCCACATGTTTACAATTTCACGTAAAAAAATGGCTAAAATTCCAGTTGAAATTTTTTCAAAGTCCCTTAAAAATTTTCCAATTTTTGTCCCAATTCTTCCCATTCCCATTGAAACTTTTCAAATCCCTCTCAAAATTGTTGAAATTCTCTTGAAGCTTTTAAAATTCTCTCTAGAATTTTCAAAATCCGTGGCCACATGTTTACAATTTCACGTAACAAAATAGCTAAAATTACAGTTGAAATTTTTTCAAAGTCCCTTAAAAATTTTCCAATTTTTGTCCCAATTCTTCCCATTCCCATTGAAACTTTTCAAATCCCTCTCAAAATTGTTGAAATTCTCTTGAAGCTTTTAAAATTCTCTCTAGAATTTTCAAAATCCATGGCCACATGTTTACAATTTCACGTCAAAAAATGGCTAAAATTCCAGTTGAAATTTTTTCAAAGTCCCTTAAAAATTTTCCAATTTTTGTCCCAATTCTTCCCATTCCCATTGAAACTTTTCAAATCCCTCTCAAAATTGTTGAAATTCTGTTGAAGCTTTTAAAATTCTCTCTAGAATTTTCAAAATCCATGGCCACATGTTTACAATTTCACGTCAAAAAATTGCTAAAATTCCAGTTGGAATTTTTCAAAGTCCCTTAAGAATTTTCCAATTTTTGTCCCAATTCTTCCCATTCCCATTGAAACTTTTCAAATCCCTCTCAAAATTGTTGAAATTCTGTTGAAGCTTTTAAAATTCTCTCTAGAATTTTCAAAGTCCGTGGCCACATGTTTACAATTTCACGTAACAAAATGGCTAAAATTCCAGTTGAAATTTTTTCAAAGTCCCTTAAAAGTTTTCCAATTTTTGTCCCAATTCTTCCCATTCCCATTGAAACTTTTCAAATCCCTCTCAAAATTGTTGAAATTCTCTTGAAGCTTTAAAAATTATCTCTAGAATTTTCAAAATCCACTTCAACATGTTTACAATTTCACATAAAAAAATTGCTAAAATTCCAGTTGAAATTTTTTCAAAGTCCCTTAAAAATTTTCCAGTTTTTGTCCCAATTCTTCCCATTCCCATTGAAACTTTTCAAATCCCTCTCAAAATTGTTGAAATTCTGTTGAAGCTTTTAAAATTCTCTCTAGAATTTTCAAAATCCGTGTCCACATGTTTACAATTTCACGTAACAAAATGGCTAAAATTCCAGTTGAAATTTTTTCAAAGTCCCTTAAAAATTTTCCAATTTTTGTCCCAATTCTTCCCATTCCCATTGAAACTTTTCAAATCCCTCTCAAAATTGTTGAAATTCTCTTGAAGCTTTTAAAATTCTCTCTAGAATTTTCAAAATCCATGTCCACATGTTTACAATTTCACGTCCAAAAATGGCTAAAATTCCAGTTGAAATTTTTTCAAAGTCCCTTAAAAATTTTCCAATTTTTGTCCCAATTCTTCCCATTCCCATTGAAACTTTTCAAATCCCTCTCAAAATTGTTGAAATTCTCTTGAAGCTTTTAAAATTCTCTCTAGAATTTTCAAAATCCATGGCCACATGTTTACAATTTCACGTCAAAAAATGGCTAAAATTCCAGTTGGAATTTTTTCAAAGTCCCTTAAAAATTTTCCAATTTTTGTCCCAATTCTTCCCATTCCCATTGAAACTTTTCAAATCCCTCTCAAAATTGTTGAAATTCTCTTGAAGCTTTTAAAATTCTCTCTAGAATTTTCAAAATCCATGTCCACATGTTTACAATTTCACGTAACAAAATAGCTAAAATTAGAGTTGAAATTTTTTCAAAGTCCCTTAAAAATTTTCCAATTTTTGTCCCAATTCTTCCCATTCCCATTGAAACTTTTCAAATCCCTCTCAAAATTGTTGAAATTCTCTTGAAGCTTTTAAAATTCTCTCTAGAATTTTCAAAATCCATGGCCACATGTTTACAATTTCACGTCAAAAAATGGCTAAAATTCCAGTTGAAATTTTTTCAAAGTCCCTGAAAAATTTTCCAATTTTTGTCCCAATTCTTCCCATTCCCATTGAAACTTTTCAAATCCCTCTCAAAATTGTTGAAATTCTGTTGAAGCTTTTAAAATTCTCTCTAGAATTTTCAAAATCCATGTCCACATGTTTAAAATTTCACGTCAAAAAATTGCTAAAATTCCAGTTGGAATTTTTCAAAGTCCCTTAAAAATTTTCCAATTTTTGTCCCAATTCTTCCCATTCCCATTGAAACTTTTCAAATCCCTCTCAAAATTGTTGAAATTCTGTTGAAGCTTTTAAAATTCTCTCTAGAATTTTCAAAGTCCGTGGCCACATGTTTACAATTTCACGTAACAAAATGGCTAAAATTCCAGTTGAAATTTTGTCAAAGTCCCTTAAAAGTTTTCCAATTTTTGTCCCAATTCTTCCCATTCCCATTGAAACTTTTCAAATCCCTCTCAAAATTGTTGAAATTCTCTTGAAGCTTTAAAAATTATCTCTAGAATTTTCAAAATCCACTTCAACATGTTTACAATTTCACATAAAAAAATTGCTAAAATTCCAGTTGAAATTTTTTCAAAGTCCCTTAAAAATTTTCCAATTTTTGTCCCAATTCTTCCCATTCCCATTGAAACTTTTCAAATCCCTCTCAAAATTGTTGAAATTCTGTTGAAGCTTTTAAAATTCTCTCTAGAATTTTCAAAATCCGTGTCCACATGTTTACAATTTCACGTAACAAAATGGCTAAAATTCCAGTTGAAATTTTTTCAAAGTCCCTTAAAAATTTTCCAATTTTTGTCCCAATTCTTCCCATTCCCATTGAAACTTTTCAAATCCCTCTCAAAATTGTTGAAATTCTCTTGAAGCTTTTAAAATTCTCTCTAGAATTTTCAAAATCCATGTCCACATGTTTACAATTTCACGTCCAAAAATTGCTAAAATTCCAGTTGAAATTTTTTCAAAGTCCCTTAAAAATTTTCCAATTTTTGTCCCAATTCTTCCCATTCCCATTGAAACTTTTCAAATCCCTCTCAAAATTGTTGAAATTCTGTTGAAGCTTTTAAAATTCTCTCTAGAATTTTCAAAATCCGTGGCCACATGTTTACAATTTCACGTCAAAAAATGGGTAAAATTCCAGTTGAAATTTTTTCAAAGTCCCTTAAAAATTTTCCAATTTTTGTCCCAATTCTTCCCATTCCCATTGAAACTTTTCAAATCCCTCTCAAAATTGTTGAAATTCTGTTGAAGCTTTTAAAATTCTCTCTAGAATTTTCAAAATCCGTGGCCACATGTTTACAATTTCACGTAACAAAATGGCTAAAATTCCAGTTGAAATTTTTTCAAAGTCCCTTAATAATTTTCCAATTTTTGTCCCAATTCTTCCCATTCCCATTGAAACTTTTCAAATCCCTCTCAAAATTGTTGAAATTCTGTTGAAGCTTTTAAAATTCTCTCTAGAATTTTCAAAATCCGTGTCCACATGTTTACAATTTCACGTCAAAAAATGGCTAAAATTCCAGTTGAAATTTTTTCAAAGTCCCTTAAAAATTTTCCAATTTTTGTCCCAATTCTTCCCATTCCCATTGAAACTTTTCAAATCCCTCTCAAAATTGTTGAAATTCTCTTGAAGCTTTTAAAATTCTCTCTAGAATTTTCAAAATCCACTTCAACATGTTTACAATTTCACGTCAAAAAATGGCTAAAATTCCAGTTGAAATTTTTTCAAAGTCCCTTAAAAATTTTCCAATTTTTGTCCCAATTCTTCCCATTCCCATTGAAACTTTTCAAATCCCTCTCAAAATTGTTGAAATTCTCTTGAAGCTTTTAAAATTCTCTCTAGAATTTTCAAAATCCATGTCCACATGTTTACAATTTCACGTAAAAAAATGGCTAAAATTCCAGTTGAAATTTTTTCAAAGTCCCTTAAAAATTTTCCAATTTTTGTCCCAATTCTTCCCATTCCCATTGAAACTTTTCAAATCCCTCTCAAAATTGTTGAAATTCTCTTGAAGCTTTTAAAATTCTCTCTAGAATTTTCAAAATCCATGGCCACATGTTTACAATTTCACGTCAAAAAATTGCTAAAATTCCAGTTGGAATTTTTTCAAAGTCCCTTAAAAATTTTCCAATTTTTGTCCCAATTCTTCCCATTCCCATTGAAACTTTTCAAATCCCTCTCAAAATTGTTGAAATTCTCTTGAAGCTTTTAAAATTCTCTCTAGAATTTTCAAAATCCATGGCCACATGTTTACAATTTCACGTCAAAAAATGGCTAAAATTACAGTTGAAATTTTTTCAAAGTCCCTGAAAAATTTTCCAATTTTTGTCCCAATTCTTCCCATTCCCATTGAAACTTTTCAAATCCCTCTCAAAATTGTTGAAATTCTGTTGAAGCTTTTAAAATTCTCTCTAGAATTTTCAAAATCCATGTCCACATGTTTACAATTTCACGTCAAAAAATTGCTAAAATTCCAGTTGGAATTTTTCAAAGTCCCTTAAGAATTTTCCAATTTTTGTCCCAATTCTTCCCATTCCCATTGAAACTTTTCAAATCCCTCTCAAAATTGTTGAAATTCTGTTGAAGCTTTTAAAATTCTCTCTAGAATTTTCAAAGTCCGTGGCCACATGTTTACAATTTCACGTAACAAAATGGCTAAAATTCCAGTTGAAATTTTTTCAAAGTCCCTTAAAAGTTTTCCAATTTTTGTCCCAATTCTTCCCATTCCCATTGAAACTTTTCAAATCCCTCTCAAAATTGTTGAAATTCTCTTGAAGCTTTAAAAATTATCTCTAGAATTTTCAAAATCCACTTCAACATGTTTACAATTTCACATAAAAAAATTGCTAAAATTCCAGTTGAAATTTTTTCAAAGTCCCTTAAAAATTTTCCAATTTTTGTCCCAATTCTTCCCATTCCCATTGAAACTTTTCAAATCCCTCTCAACATTGTTGAAATTCTGTTGAAGCTTTTAAAATTCTCTCTAGAATTTTCAAAATCCGTGTCCACATGTTTACAATTTCACGTAACAAAATGGCTAAAATTCCAGTTGAAATTTTTTCAAAGTCCCTTAAAAATTTTCCAATTTTTGTCCCAATTCTTCCCATTCCCATTGAAACTTTTCAAATCCCTCTCAAAATTGTTGAAATTCTCTTGAAGCTTTTAAAATTCTCTCTAGAATTTTCAAAATCCATGTCCACATGTTTACAATTTCACGTCCAAAAATGGCTAAAATTCCAGTTGAAATTTTTTCAAAGTCCCTTAAAAATTTTCCAATTTTTGTCCCAATTCTTCCCATTCCCATTGAAACTTTTCAAATCCCTCTCAAAATTGTTGAAATTCTCTTGAAGCTTTTAAAATTCTCTCTAGAATTTTCAAAATCCGTGGCCACATGTTTACAATTTCACGTGAAAAAATGGCTAAAATTCCAGTTGAAATTTTTTCAAAGTCCCTTAAAAATTTTCCAATTTTTGTCCCAATTCTTCCCATTCCCATTGAAACTTTTCAAATCCCTCTCAAAATTGTTGAAATTCTGTTGAAGCTTTTAAAATTCTCTCTAGAATTTTCAAAATCCGTGGCCACATGTTTACAATTTCACGTAACAAAATGGCTAAAATTCCAGTTGAAATTTTTTTCAAAGTCCCTTAAAAATTTTCCAGTTTTTGTCCCAATTCTTCCCATTCCCACTGAAACTTTTCAAATCCCTCTCAAAATTGTTGAAATTCTCTTGAAGCTTTTAAAATTCTCTCTAGAATTTTCAAAATCCGTGTCCACATGTTTACAATTTCACGTCAAAAAATGGCTAAAATTCCAGTTGAAATTTTTTCAAAGTCCCTTAAAAATTTTCCAATTTTTGTCCCAATTCTTCCCATTCCCATTGAAACTTTTCAAATCCCTCTCAAAATTGTTGAAATTCTCTTGAAGCTTTTAAAATTCTCTCTAGAATTTTCAAAATCCACTTCAACATGTTTACAATTTCACGTCCAAAAATGGCTAAAATTCCAGTTGAAATTTTTTCAAAGTCCCTTAAAAATTTTCCAATTTTTGTCCCAATTCTTCCCATTCCCATTGAAACTTTTCAAATCCCTCTCAAAATTGTTGAAATTCTGTTGAAGCTTTTAAAATTCTCTCTAGAATTTTCAAAATCCGTGGCCACATGTTTACAATTTCACGTCAAAAAATGGCTAAAATTCCAGTTGAAATTTTTTCAAAGTCCCTTAAAAATTTTCCAATTTTTGTCCCAATTCTTCCCATTCCCATTGAAACTTTTCAAATCCCTCTCAAAATTGTTGAAATTCTGTTGAAGCTTTTAAAATTCTCTCTAGAATTTTCAAAATCCGTGGCCACATGTTTACAATTTCACGTAACAAAATGGCTAAAATTCCAGTTGAAATTTTTTTCAAAGTCCCTTAAAAAATTTTCCAATTTTTGTCCCAATTCTTCCCATTCCCATTGAAACTTTTCAAATCCCTCTCAAAATTGTTGAAATTCTCTTGAAGCTTTTAAAATTCTCTCTAGAATTTTCAAAATCCCGTGTCCACATGTTTACAATTTCACGTCAAAAAATGGCTAAAATTCCAGTTGAAATTTTTTTCAAAGTCCCTTAAAAATTTTCCAATTTTTGTCCCAATTCTTCCCATTCCCATTGAAACTTTTCAAATCCCTCTCAAAATTGTTGAAATTCTCTTGAAGCTTTTAAAATTCTCTCTAGAATTTTCAAAATCCGTGTCCACATGTTTACAATTTCACGTCAAAAAATGGCTAAAATTCCAGTTGAAATTTTTTCAAAGTCCCTTAAAAATTTTCCAATTTTTGTCCCAATTCTTCCCATTCCCATTGAAACTTTTCAAATCCCTCTCAAAATTGTTGAAATTCTCTTGAAGCTTTTAAAATTCTCTCTAGAATTTTCAAAATCCATGTCCACATGTTTACAATTTTACGTAAAAAAATGGCTAAAATTCCAGTTGAAATTTTTTCAAAGTCCCTTAAAAATTTTCCAATTTTTTGTCCCAATTCTTCCCATTCCCATTGAAACTTTTCAAATCCCTCTCAAAATTTGTTGAAATTCTCTGAAGCTTTTAAAATTCTCTCTAGAATTTTCAAAATCCGTGTCCACATGTTTACAATTTCACGTCAAAAAATGGCTAAAATTCCAGTTGAAATTTTTTCAAAGTCCCTTAAAAATTTTCCAATTTTTGTCCCAATTCTTCCCATTCCCATTGAAACTTTTCAAATCCCTCTCAAAATTGTTGAAATTCTCTTGAAGCTTTTAAAATTCTCTCTAGAATTTTCAAAATCCACTTCAACATGTTTACAATTTCACGTCCAAAAATGGCTAAAATTCCAGTTGAAATTTTTTCAAAGTCCCTGAAAAATTTTCCAATTTTTGTCCCAATTCTTCCCATTCCCATTGAAACTTTTCAAATCCCTCTCAAAATTGTTGAAATTCTCTTGAAGCTTTTAAAATTCTCTCTAGAATTTTCAAAATCCATGTCCACATGTTTACAATTTCACGTCCAAAAATGGCTAAAATTCCAGTTGAAATTTTTTCAAAGTCCCTTAAAAATTTTCCAATTTTTGTCCCAATTCTTCCCATTCCCATTGAAACTTTTCAAATCCCTCTCAAAATTGTTGAAATTCTGTTGAAGCTTTTAAAATTCTCTCTAGAATTTTCAAAATCCGTGGCCACATGTTTACAATTTCACGTAAAAAAATGGCTAAAATTCCAGTTGAAATTTTTTCAAAGTCCCTTAAAAATTTTCCAATTTTTGTCCCAATTCTTCCCATTCCCATTGAAACTTTTCAAATCCCTCTCAAAATTGTTGAAATTCTGTTGAAGCTTTTAAAATTCTCTCTAGAATTTTCAAAATCCGTGGCCACATGTTTACAATTCACGTAACAAAATGGCTAAAATTCCAGTTGAAATTTTTTTCAAAGTCCCTTAAAAATTTTCCAGTTTTTGTCCCAATTCTTCCCATTCCCATTGAAACTTTTCAAATCCCACTCAAAATTGTTGAAATTCTGTTGAAGCTTTTAAAATTCTCTCTAGAATTTTCAAAATCCGTGTCCACATGTTTACAATTTCACGTCAAAAAATGGCTAAAATTCCAGTTGAAATTTTTCAAAGTCCCTTAAAAATTTTCCAATTTTTGTCCCAATTCTTCCCATTCCCATTGAAACTTTTCAAATCCCTCTCAAAATTGTTGAAATTCTCTTGAAGCTTTTAAAATTCTCTCTAGAATTTTCAAAATCCATGGCCACATGTTTACAATTTCACGTCAAAAAATGGCTAAAATTCCAGTTGAAATTTTTTCAAAGTCCCTTAAAAATTTTCCAATTTTTGTCCCAATTCTTCCCATTCCCATTGAAACTTTTCAAATCCCTCTCAAAAGTGTTGAAATTCTGTTGAAGCTTTTAAAATTCTCTCTAGAATTTTCAAAATCCGTGGCCACATGTTTACAATTTCACGTCAAAAAATGGCTAAAATTCCAGTTGAAATTTTTTCAAAGTCCCTTAAAAATTTTCCAATTTTTGTCCCAATTCTTCCCATTCCCATTGAAACTTTTCAAATCCCTCTCAAAATTGTTGAAATTCTGTTGAAGCTTTTAAAAATTCTCTCTAGAATTTTCAAAATCCGTGGCCACATGTTTACAATTTCACGTAACAAAATGGCTAAAATTCCAGTTGAAATTTTTTCAAAGTCCCTTAAAAATTTTCCAGTTTTTGTCCCAATTCTTCCCATTCCCATTGAAACTTTTCAAATCCCTCTCAAAATTGTTGAAATTCTCTTGAAGCTTTAAAAATTATCTCTAGAATTTTCAAAATCCGTGTCCACATGTTTACAATTTCACGTCAAAAAATGGCTAAAATTCCAGTTGAAATTTTTTCAAAGTCCCTTAAAAATTTTCCAATTTTTGTCCCAATTCTTCCCATTCCCATTGAAACTTTTCAAATCCCTCTCAAAATTGTTGAAATTCTCTTGAAGCTTTTAAAATTCTCTCTAGAATTTTCAAAATCCACTTCAACATGTTTACAATTTCACGTCAAAAAATGGCTAAAATTCCAGTTGAAATTTTTTCAAAGTCCCTTAAAAATTTTCCAATTTTTGTACCAATTCTTCCCATTCCCATTGAAACTTTTCAAATCCCTCTCAAAATTGTTGAAATTCTCTTGAAGCTTTTAAAATTCTCTCTAGAATATTCAAAATCCATGTCCACATGTTTACAATTTCACGTAAAAAAATGGCTAAAATTCCAGTTGAAATTTTTTCAAAGTCCCTTAAAAATTTTCCAATTTTTGTCCCAATTCTTCCCATTCCCATTGAAACTTTTCAAATCCCTCTCAAAATTGTTGAAATTCTCTTGAAGCTTTTAAAATTCTCTCTAGAATTTTCAAAATCCGTGTCCACATGTTTACAATTTCACATCAAAAAATGGCTAAAATTCCAGTTGAAATTTTTTCAAAGTCCCTTAAAAATTTTCCAGTTTTTGTCCCAATTCTTCCCATTCCCATTGAAACTTTTCAAATCCCTCTCAAAATTGTTGAAATTCTGTTGAAGCTTTTAAAATTCTCTCTAGAATTTTCAAAATCCGTGTCCACATGTTTACAATTTCACGTAACAAAATGGCTAAAATTCCAGTTGAAATTTTTTCAAAGTCCCTTAAAAATTTTCCAATTTTTGTCCCAATTCTTCCCATTCCCATTGAAACTTTTCAAATCCCTCTCAAAATTGTTGAAATTCTCTTGAAGCTTTTAAAATTCTCTCTAGAATTTTCAAAATCCATGTCCACATGTTTACAATTTCACGTCCAAAAATGGCTAAAATTCCAGTTGAAATTTTTTCAAAGTCCCTTAAAAATTTTCCAATTTTTGTCCCAATTCTTCCCATTCCCATTGAAACTTTTCAAATCCCTCTCAAAATTGTTGAAATTCTGTTGAAGCTTTTAAAATTCTCTCTAGAATTTTCAAAATCCGTGGCCACATGTTTACAATTTCACGTGAAAAAATGGCTAAAATTCCAGTTGAAATTTTTTCAAAGTCCCTTAAAAATTTTCCAATTTTTGTCCCAATTCTTCCCATTCCCATTGAAACTTTTCAAATCCCTCTCAAAATTGTTGAAATTCTGTTGAAGCTTTTAAAATTCTCTCTAGAATTTTCAAAATCCGTGGCCACATGTTTACAATTTCACGTAACAAAATGGCTAAAATTCCAGTTGAAATTTTTTCAAAGTCCCTTAAAAATTTTCCAGTTTTTGTCCCAATTCTTCCCATTCCCATTGAAACTTTTCAAATCCCACTCAAAATTGTTGAAATTCTGTTGAAGCTTTTAAAATTCTCTCTAGAATTTTCAAAATCCGTGTCCACATGTTTACAATTTCACGTCAAAAAATGGCTAAAATTCCAGTTGAAATTTTTTCAAAGTCCCTTAAAAATTTTCCAATTTTTGTCCCAATTCTTCCCATTCCCATTGAAACTTTTCAAATCCCTCTCAAAATTGTTGAAATTCTCTTGAAGCTTTTAAAATTCTCTCTAGAATTTTCAAAATCCACTTCAACATGTTTACAATTTCACGTCCAAAAATGGCTAAAATTCCAGTTGAAATTTTTTCAAAGTCCCTGAAAAATTTTCCAATTTTTGTCCCAATTCTTCCCATTCCCATTGAAACTTTTCAAATCCCTCTCAAAATTGTTGAAATTCTGTTGAAGCTTTTAAAATTCTCTCTAGAATTTTCAAAATCCGTGGCCACATGTTTACAATTTCACGTAACAAAATGGCTAAAATTCCAGTTGAAATTTTTTCAAAGTCCCTTAAAAATTTTCCAATTTTTGTCCCAATTCTTCCCATTCCCATTGAAACTTTTCAAATCCCTCTCAAAATTGTTGAAATTCTGTTGAAGCTTTTAAAATTCTCTCTAGAATTTTCAAAATCCATGGCCACATCTTTACAATTTCACGTCAAAAAATGGCTAAAATTACAGTTGAAATTTTTTCAAAGTCCCTGAAAAATTTTCCAATTTTTGTCCCAATTCTTCCCATTCCCATTGAAACTTTTCAAATCCCTCTCAAAATTGTTGAAATTCTGTTGAAGCTTTTAAAATTCTCTCTAGAATTTTCAAAATCCATGTCCACATGTTTACAATTTCACATAAAAAAATTGCTAAAATTCCAGTTGGAATTTTTCAAAGTCCCTTAAGAATTTTCCAATTTTTGTCCCAATTCTTCCCATTCCCATTGAAACTTTTCAAATCCCTCTCAAAATTGTTGAAATTCTGTTGAAGCTTTTAAAATTCTCTCTAGAATTTTCAAAGTCCGTGGCCACATGTTTACAATTTCACGTAACAAAATGGCTAAAATTCCAGTTGAAATTTTTTCAAAGTCCCTTAAAAATTTTCCAATTTTTGTCCCAATTCTTCCCATTCCCATTGAAACTTTTCAAATCCCTCTCAAAATTGTTGAAATTCTCTTGAAGCTTTAAAAATTATCTCTAGAATTTTCAAAATCCACTTCAACATGTTTACAATTTCACATAAAAAAATTGCTAAAATTCCAGTTGAAATTTTTTCAAAGTCCCTTAAAAATTTTCCAGTTTTTGTCCCAATTCTTCCCATTCCCATTGAAACTTTTCAAATCCCTCTCAAAATTGTTGAAATTCTGTTGAAGCTTTTAAAATTCTCTCTAGAATTTTCAAAATCCGTGTCCACATGTTTACAATTTCACGTAACAAAATGGCTAAAATTCCAGTTGAAATTTTTTCAAAGTCCCTTAAAAATTTTCCAATTTTTGTCCCAATTCTTCCCATTCCCATTGAAACTTTTCAAATCCCTCTCAAAATTGTTGAAATTCTCTTGAAGCTTTTAAAATTCTCTCTAGAATTTTCAAAATCCATGTCCACATGTTTACAATTTCACGTCCAAAAATGGCTAAAATTCCAGTTGAAATTTTTTCAAAGTCCCTTAAAAATTTTCCAATTTTTGTCCCAATTCTTCCCATTCCCATTGAAACTTTTCAAATCCCTCTCAAAATTGTTGAAATTCTGTTGAAGCTTTTAAAATTCTCTCTAGAATTTTCAAAATCCGTGGCCACATGTTTACAATTTCACGTAACAAAATGGCTAAAATTCCAGTTGAAATTTTTTCAAAGTCCCTTAAAAATTTTCCAGTTTTTGTCCCAATTCTTCCCATTCCCATTGAAACTTTTCAAATCCCTCTCAAAATTGTTGAAATTCTGTTGAAGCTTTTAAAATTCTCTCTAGAATTTTCAAAATCCGTGTCCACATGTTTACAATTTCACGTCAAAAAATGGCTAAAATTCCAGTTGAAATTTTTTCAAAGTCCCTTAAAAATTTTCCAATTTTTGTCCCAATTCTTCCCATTCCCATTGAAACTTTTCAAATCCCTCTCAAAATTGTTGAAATTCTCTTGAAGCTTTTAAAATTCTCTCTAGAATTTTCAAAATCCACTTCAACATGTTTACAATTTCACGTCCAAAAATGGCTAAAATTCCAGTTGAAATTTTTTCAAAGTCCCTTAAAAATTTTCCAATTTTTGTCCCAATTCTTCCCATTCCCATTGAAACTTTTCAAATCCCTCTCAAAATTGTTGAAATTCTGTTGAAGCTTTTAAAATTCTCTCTAGAATTTTCAAAATCCGTGGCCACATGTTTACAATTTCACGTCAAAAAATGGCTAAAATTCCAGTTGAAATTTTTTCAAAGTCCCTTAAAAATTTTCCAATTTTTGTCCCAATTCTTCCCATTCCCATTGAAACTTTTCAAATCCCTCTCAAAATTGTTGAAATTCTGTTGAAGCTTTTAAAATTCTCTCTAGAATTTTCAAAGTCCGTGGCCACATGTTTACAATTTCACGTAACAAAATGGCTAAAATTCCAGTTGAAATTTTTTCAAAGTCCCTTAAAAGTTTTCCAATTTTTGTCCCAATTCTTCCCATTCCCATTGAAACTTTTCAAATCCCTCTCAAAATTGTTGAAATTCTCTTGAAGCTTTTAAAATTCTCTCTAGAATTTTCAAAATCCATGTCCACATGTTTACAATTTCACGTCCAAAAATGGCTAAAATTCCAGTTGAAATTTTTTCAAAGTCCCTTAAAAATTTTCCAATTTTTGTCCCAATTCTTCCCATTCCCATTGAAACTTTTCAAATCCCTCTCAAAATTGTTGAAATTCTGTTGAAGCTTTTAAAATTCTCTCTAGAATTTTCAAAATCCGTGGCCACATGTTTACAATTTCACGTGAAAAAATGGCTAAAATTCCAGTTGAAATTTTTTCAAAGTCCCTTAAAAATTTTCCAATTTTTGTCCCAATTCTTCCCATTCCCATTGAAACTTTTCAAATCCCTCTCAAAATTGTTGAAATTCTGTTGAAGCTTTTAAAATTCTCTCTAGAATTTTCAAAATCCGTGGCCACATGTTTACAATTTCACGTAACAAAATGGCTAAAATTCCAGTTGAAATTTTTTCAAAGTCCCTTAAAAATTTTCCAGTTTTTGTCCCAATTCTTCCCATTCCCATTGAAACTTTTCAAATCCCTCTCAAAATTGTTGAAATTCTGTTGAAGCTTTTAAAATTCTCTCTAGAATTTTCAAAATCCGTGTCCACATGTTTACAATTTCACGTCAAAAAATGGCTAAAATTCCAGTTGAAATTTTTTCAAAGTCCCTTAAAAATTTTCCAATTTTTGTCCCAATTCTTCCCATTCCCATTGAAACTTTTCAAATCCCTCTCAAAATTGTTGAAATTCTCTTGAAGCTTTTAAAATTCTCTCTAGAATTTTCAAAATCCACTTCAACATGTTTACAATTTCACGTCCAAAAATGGCTAAAATTCCAGTTGAAATTTTTTCAAAGTCCCTTAAAAATTTTCCAGTTTTTGTCCCAATTCTTCCCATTCCCATTGAAACTTTTCAAATCCCTCTCAAAATTGTTGAAATTCTGTTGAAGCTTTTAAAATTCTCTCTAGAATTTTCAAAATCCGTGGCCACATGTTTACAATTTCACGTCAAAAAATGGCTAAAATTCCAGTTGAAATTTTTTCAAAGTCCCTTAAAAATTTTCCAATTTTTGTCCCAATTCTTCCCATTCCCATTGAAACTTTTCAAATCCCTCTCAAAATTGTTGAAATTCTGTTGAAGCTTTTAAAATTCTCTCTAGAATTTTCAAAATCCGTGGCCACATGTTTACAATTTCACGTAACAAAATGGCTAAAATTCCAGTTGAAATTTTTTCAAAGTCCCTTAAAAATTTTCCAGTTTTTGTCCCAATTCTTCCCATTCCCATTGAAACTTTTCAAATCCCTCTCAAAATTGTTGAAATTCTCTTGAAGCTTTTAAAATTCTCTCTAGAATTTTCAAAATCCGTGTCCACATGTTTACAATTTCACGTCAAAAAATGGCTAAAATTCCAGTTGAAATTTTTTCAAAGTCCCTTAAAAATTTTCCAATTTTTGTCCCAATTCTTCCCATTCCCATTGAAACTTTTCAAATCCCTCTCAAAATTGTTGAAATTCTCTTGAAGCTTTTAAAATTCTCTCTAGAATTTTCAAAATCCACTTCAACATGTTTACAATTTCACGTCAAAAAATGGCTAAAATTCCAGTTGAAATTTTTTCAAAGTCCCTTAAAAATTTTCCAATTTTTGTCCCAATTCTTCCCATTCCCATTGAAACTTTTCAAATCCCTCTCAAAATTGTTGAAATTCTCTTGAAGCTTTTAAAATTCTCTCTAGAATTTTCAAAATCCATGTCCACATGTTTACAATTTCACGTAAAAAATGGCTAAAATTCCAGTTGAAATTTTTTCAAAGTCCCTTAAAAATTTTCCAATTTTTGTCCCAATTCTTCCCATTCCCATTGAAACTTTTCAAATCCCTCTCAAAATTGTTGAAATTCTCTTGAAGCTTTTAAAATTCTCTCTAGAATTTTCAAAATCCATGGCCACATGTTTACAATTTCACGTCAAAAAATTGCTAAAATTCCAGTTGGAATTTTTTCAAAGTCCCTTAAAAATTTTCCAATTTTTGTCCCAATTCTTCCCATTCCCATTGAAACTTTTCAAATCCCTCTCAAAATTGTTGAAATTCTCTTGAAGCTTTTAAAATTCTCTCTAGAATTTTCAAAATCCATGGCCACATGTTTACAATTTCACGTCAAAAAATGGCTAAAATTACAGTTGAAATTTTTTCAAAGTCCCTGAAAAATTTTCCAATTTTTGTCCCAATTCTTCCCATTCCCATTGAAACTTTTCAAATCGCTCTCAAAATTGTTGAAATTCTGTTGAAGCTTTTAAAATTCTCTCTAGAATTTTCAAAGTCCGTGGCCACATGTTTACAATTTCACGTAACAAAATGGCTAAAATTCCAGTTGAAATTTTTTCAAAGTCCCTTAAAAGTTTTCCAATTTTTGTCCCAATTCTTCCCATTCCCATTGAAACTTTTCAAATCCCTCTCAAAATTGTTGAAATTCTCTTGAAGCTTTAAAAATTCTCTCTAGAATTTTCAAAATCCACTTCAACATGTTTACAATTTCACATAAAAAAATTGCTAAAATTCCAGTTGAAATTTTTTCAAAGTCCCTTAAAAATTTTCCAGTTTTTGTCCCAATTCTTCCCATTCCCATTGAAACTTTTCAAATCCCTCTCAAAATTGTTGAAATTCTGTTGAAGCTTTTAAAATTCTCTCTAGAATTTTCAAAATCCGTGTCCACATGTTTACAATTTCACGTAACAAAATGGCTAAAATTCCAGTTGAAATTTTTTCAAAGTCCCTTAAAAATTTTCCAATTTTTGTCCCAATTCTTCCCATTCCCATTGAAACTTTTCAAATCCCTCTCAAAATTGTTGAAATTCTCTTGAAGCTTTTAAAATTCTCTCTAGAATTTTCAAAATCCATGTCCACATGTTTACAATTTCACGTCCAAAAATGGCTAAAATTCCAGTTGAAATTTTTTCAAAGTCCCTTAAAAATTTTCCAATTTTTGTCCCAATTCTTCCCATTCCCATTGAAACTTTTCAAATCCCTCTCAAAATTGTTGAAATTCTGTTGAAGCTTTTAAAATTCTCTCTAGAATTTTCAAAATCCGTGGCCACATGTTTACAATTTCACGTCAAAAAATGGCTAAAATTCCAGTTGAAATTTTTTCAAAGTCCCTTAAAAATTTTCCAGTTTTTGTCCCAATTCTTCCCATTCCCATTGAAACTTTTCAAATCCCTCTCAAAATTGTTGAAATTCTGTTGAAGCTTTTAAAATTCTCTCTAGAATTTTCAAAATCCGTGGCCACATGTTTACAATTTCACGTCAAAAAATGGCTAAAATTCCAGTTGAAATTTTTTCAAAGTCCCTTAAAAATGTTCCAATTTTTGTCCCAATTCTTCCCATTCCCATTGAAACTTTTCAAATCCCTCTCAAAATTGTTGAAATTCTCTTGAAGATTTTAAAATTCTCTCTAGAATTTTCAAAATCCACTTCAACATGTTTACAATTTCACGTCCAAAAATGGCTAAAATTCCAGTTGAAATTTTTTCAAAGTCCCTTAAAAATTTTCCAATTTTTGTCCCAATTCTTCCCATTCCCATTGAAACTTTTCAAATCCCTCTCAAAATTGTTGAAATTCTCTTGAAGCTTTTAAAATTCTCTCTAGAATTTTCAAAATCCATGTCCACATGTTTACAATTTCACGTCAAAAAATGGCTAAAATTCCAGTTGAAATTTTTTCAAAGTCCCTTAAAAATTTTCCAATTTTTGTCCCAATTCTTCCCATTCCCATTGAAACTTTTCAAATCCCTCTCAAAATTGTAGAAATTCTGTTGAAGCTTTTAAAATTCTCTCTAGAATTTTCAAAATCCATGGCCACATGTTTACAATTTCACGTCAAAAAATTGCTAAAATTCCAGTTGGAATTTTTTCAAAGTCCCTTAAAAATTTTCCAATTTTTGTCCCAATTCTTCCCATTCCCATTGAAACTTTTCAAATCCCTCTCAAAATTGTTGAAATTCTCTTGAAGCTTTTAAAATTCTCTCTAGAATTTTCAAAATCCATGGCCACATGTTTACAATTTCACGTCAAAAAATGGCTAAAATTCCAGTTGAAATTTTTTCAAAGTCCCTGAAAAATTTTCCAATTTTTGTCCCAATTCTTCCCATTCCCATTGAAACTTTTCAAATCCCTCTCAAAATTGTTGAAATTCTGTTGAAGCTTTTAAAATTCTCTCTAGAATTTTCAAAGTCCGTGGCCACATGTTTACAATTTCACGTAACAAAATGGCTAAAATTCCAGTTGAAATTTTTTCAAAGTCCCTTAAAAGTTTTCCAATTTTTGTCCCAATTCTTCCCATTCCCATTGAAACTTTTCAAATCCCTCTCAAAATTGTTGAAATTCTCTTGAAGCTTTAAAAATTATCTCTAGAATTTTAAAAATCCACTTCAAAATGTTTACAATTTCACATAAAAAAATTGCTAAAATTCCAGTTGAAATTTTTTCAAAGTCCCTTAAAAATTTTCCAGTTTTTGTCCTAATTCTTCCCATTCCCATTGAAACTTTTCAAATCCCTCTCAAAATTGTTGAAATTCTGTTGAAGCTTTTAAAATTCTCTCTAGAATTTTCAAAATCCGTGGCCACATGTTTACAATTTCACGTAACAAAATGGCTAAAATTCCAGTTGAAATTTTTTCAAAGTCCCTTAAAAATTTTCCAATTTTTGTCCCAATTCTTCCCATTCCCATTGAAACTTTTCAAATCCCTCTCAAAATTGTTGAAATTCTCTTGAAGCTTTTAAAATTCTCTCTAGAATTTTCAAAATCCATGTCCACATGTTTACAATTTCACGTCCAAAAATGGCTAAAATTCCAGTTGAAATTTTTTCAAAGTCCCTTAAAAATTTTCCAATTTTTGTCCCAATTCTTCCCATTCCCATTGAAACTTTTCAAATCCCTCTCAAAATTGTTGAAATTCTGTTGAAGCTTTTAAAATTCTCTCTAGAATTTTCAAAATCCGTGGCCACATGTTTACAATTTCACGTCAAAAAATGGCTAAAATTCCAGTTGAAATTTTTTCAAAGTCCCTTAAAAATTTTCCAGTTTTTGTCCCAATTCTTCCCATTCCCATTGAAACTTTTCAAATCCCTCTCAAAATTGTTGAAATTCTGTTGAAGCTTTTAAAATTCTCTCTAGAATTTTCAAAATCCGTGGCCACATGTTTACAATTTCACGTCAAAAAATGGCTAAAATTCCAGTTGAAATTTTTTCAAAGTCCCTTAAAAATTTTCCAATTTTTGTCCCAATTCTTCCCATTCCCATTGAAACTTTTCAAATCCCTCTCAAAATTGTTGAAATTCTCTTGAAGATTTTAAAATTCTCTCTAGAATTTTCAAAATCCACTTCAACATGTTTACAATTTCACGTCAAAAAATGGCTAAAATTCCAGTTGAAATTTTTTCAAAGTCCCTTAAAAATTTTCCAATTTTTGTCCCAATTCTTCCCATTCCCATTGAAACTTTTCAAATCCCTCTCAAAATTGTTGAAAATCTGTTGAAGCTTTTAAAATTCTCTCTAGAATTTTCAAAATCCGTGGCCACATGTTTACAATTTCACGTCCAAAAATGGCTAAAATTCCAGTTGAAATTTTTTCAAAGTCCCTTAAAAATTTTCCAATTTTTGTCCCAATTCTTCCCATTCCCATTGAAACTTTTCAAATCCCTCTCAAAATTGTTGAAATTCTGTTGAAGCTTTTAAAATTCTCTCTAGAATTTTCAAAATCCGTGGCCACATGTTTACAATTTCACGTAACAAAATGGCTAAAATTCCAGTTGAAATTTTTTCAAAGTCCCTTAAAAATTTTCCAGTTTTTGTCCCAATTCTTCCCATTCCCATTGAAACTTTTCAAATCCCTCTCAAAATTGTTGAAATTCTCTTGAAGCTTTTAAAATTCTCTCTAGAATTTTCAAAATCCGTGTCCACATGTTTACAATTTCACGTCAAAAAATGGCTAAAATTCCAGTTGAAATTTTTTCAAAGTCCCTTAAAAATTTTCCAATTTTTGTCCCAATTCTTCCCATTCCCATTGAAACTTTTCAAATCCCTCTCAAAATTGTTGAAATTCTCTTGAAGCTTTTAAAATTCTCTCTAGAATTTTCAAAATCCACTTCAACATGTTTACAATTTCACGTCAAAAAATGGCTAAAATTCCAGTTGAAATTTTTTCAAAGTCCCTTAAAAATTTTCCAATTTTTGTCCCAATTCTTCCCATTCCCATTGAAACTTTTCAAATCCCTCTCAAAATTGTTGAAATTCTCTTGAAGCTTTTAAAATTCTCTCTAGAATTTTCAAAATCCATGTCCACATGTTTACAATTTCACGTCAAAAAATGGCTAAAATTCCAGTTGGAATTTTTCAAAGTCCCTTAAGAATTTTCCAATTTTTGTCCCAATTCTTCCCATTCCCATTGAAACTTTTCAAATCCCTCTCAAAATTGTTGAAATTCTGTTGAAGCTTTTAAAATTCTCTCTAGAATTTTCAAAGTCCGTGGCCACATGTTTACAATTTCACGTAACAAAATGGCTAAAATTCCAGTTGAAATTTTTTCAAAGTCCCTTAAAAGTTTTCCAATTTTTGTCCCAATTCTTCCCATTCCCATTGAAACTTTTCAAATCCCTCTCAAAATTGTTGAAATTCTCTTGAAGCTTTAAAAATTATCTCTAGAATTTTCAAAATCCATGTCCACATGTTTACAATTTCACGTCCAAAAATGGCTAAAATTCCAGTTGAAATTTTTTCAAAGTCCCTGAAAAATTTTCCAATTTTTGTCCCAATTCTTCCCATTCCCATTGAAACTTTTCAAATCCCTCTCAAAATTGTTGAAATTCTGTTGAAGCTTTTAAAATTCTCTCTAGAATTTTCAAAATCCATGTCCACATGTTTACAATTTCACGTCAAAAAATGGCTAAAATTCCAGTTGAAATTTTTTCAAAGTCCCTTAAGAATTTTCCAGTTTTTGTCCCAATTCTTCCCATTCCCATTGAAACTTTTCAAATCCCTCTCAAAATTGTAGAAATTCTGTTGAAGCTTTTAAAATTCTCTCTAGAATTTTCAAAGTCCGTGGCCACATGTTTACAATTTCACGTAACAAAATGGCTAAAATTCCAGTTGAAATTTTTTCAAAGTCCCTTAAAAGTTTTCCAATTTTTGTCCCAATTCTTCCCATTCCCATTGAAACTTTTCAAATCCCTCTCAAAATTGTTGAAATTCTCTTGAAGATTTTAAAATTCTCTCTAGAATTTTCAAAATCCACTTCAACATGTTTACAATTTCACGTCAAAAAATGGCTAAAATTCCAGTTGAAATTTTTTCAAAGTCCCTTAAAAATTTTCCAATTTTTGTCCCAATTCTTCCCATTCCCATTGAAACTTTTCAAATCCCTCTCAAAATTGTTGAAAATCTGTTGAAGCTTTTAAAATTCTCTCTAGAATTTTCAAAATCCGTGGCCACATGTTTACAATTTCACGTCAAAAAATGGCTAAAATTCCAGTTGAAATTTTTTCAAAGTCCCTTAAAAATTTTCCAATTTTTGTCCCAATTCTTCCCATTCCCATTGAAACTTTTCAAATCCCTCTCAAAATTGTTGAAATTCTGTTGAAGCTTTTAAAATTCTCTCTAGAATTTTCAAAATCCGTGGCCACATGTTTACAATTTCACGTAACAAAATGGCTAAAATTCCAGTTGAAATTTTTTCAAAGTCCCTTAAAAATTTTCCAGTTTTTGTCCCAATTCTTCCCATTCCCATTGAAACTTTTCAAATCCCTCTCAAAATTGTTGAAATTCTCTTGAAGCTTTTAAAATTCTCTCTAGAATTTTCAAAATCCGTGGCCACATGTTTACAATTTCACGTCAAAAAATGGCTAAAATTCCAGTTGAAATTTTTTCAAAGTCCCTTAAAAATTTTCCAATTTTTGTCCCAATTCTTCCCATTCCCATTGAAACTTTTCAAATCCCTCTCAAAATTGTTGAAATTCTCTTGAAGCTTTTAAAATTCTCTCTAGAATTTTCAAAATCCACTTCAACATGTTTACAATTTCACGTCCAAAAATGGCTAAAATTCCAGTTGAAATTTTTTCAAAGTCCCTTAAAAATTTTCCAATTTTTGTCCCAATTCTTCCCATTCCATTGAAACTTTTCAAATCCCTCTCAAAATTGTTGAAATTCTCTTGAAGCTTTTAAAATTCTCTCTAGAATTTTCAAAATCCATGTCCACATGTTTACAATTTCACGTCAAAAAATGGCTAAAATTCCAGTTGAAATTTTTTCAAAGTCCCTTAAAAATTTTCCAATTTTTGTCCCAATTCTTCCCATTCCCATTGAAACTTTTCAAATCCCTCTCAAAATTGTTGAAATTCTCTTGAAGCTTTTAAAATTCTCTCTAGAATTTTCAAAATCCATGGCCACATGTTTACAATTTCACGTAACAAAATGGCTAAAATTCCAGTTGAAATTTTTTCAAAGTCCCTTAAAAATTTTCCAATTTTTGTCCCAATTCTTCCCATTCCCATTGAAACTTTTCAAATCCCTCTCAAAATTGTTGAAATTCTCTTGAAGCTTTTAAAATTCTCTCTAGAATTTTCAAAATCCATGGCCACATGTTTACAATTTCACGTCAAAAATGGCTAAAATTACAGTTGAAATTTTTTCAAAGTCCCTGAAAAATTTTCCAATTTTTGTCCCAATTCTTCCCATTCCCATTGAAACTTTTCAAATCCCTCTCAAAATTGTTGAAATTCTGTTGAAGCTTTTAAAATTCTCTCTAGAATTTTCAAAATCCATGTCCACATGTTTACAATTTCACGTCAAAAAATTGCTGAAATTCCAGTTGGAATTTTTCAAAGTCCCTTAAGAATTTTCCAATTTTTGTCCCAATTCTTCCCATTCCCATTGAAACTTTTCAAATCCCTCTCAAAATTGTTGAAATTCTCTTGAAGCTTTTAAAATTCTCTCTAGAATTTTCAAAGTCCGTGGCCACATGTTTACAATTTCACGTAACAAAATGGCTAAAATTCCAGTTGAAATTTTTTCAAAGTCCCTTAAAAGTTTTCCAATTTTTGTCCCAATTCTTCCCATTCCCATTGAAACTTTTCAAATCCCTCTCAAAATTGTTGAAATTCTCTTGAAGCTTTAAAAATTATCTCTAGAATTTTCAAAATCCACTTCAACATGTTTACAATTTCACATAAAAAAATTGCTAAAATTCCAGTTGAAATTTTTTCAAAGTCCCTTAAAAATTTTCCAGTTTTTGTCCCAATTCTTCCCATTCCCATTGAAACTTTTCAAATCCCTCTCAAAATTGTTGAAATTCTGTTGAAGCTTTTAAAATTCTCTCTAGAATTTTCAAAATCCGTGTCCACATGTTTACAATTTCACGTAACAAAATGGCTAAAATTCCAGTTGAAATTTTTTCAAAGTCCCTTAAAAATTTTCCAATTTTTGTCCCAATTCTTCCCATTCCCATTGAAACTTTTCAAATCCCTCTCAAAATTGTTGAAATTCTCTTGAAGCTTTTAAAATTCTCTCTAGAATTTTCAAAATCCATGTCCACATGTTTACAATTTCACGTCCAAAAATGGCTAAAATTCCAGTTGAAATTTTTTCAAAGTCCCTTAAAAATTTTCCAATTTTTGTCCCAATTCTTCCCATTCCCATTGAAACTTTTCAAATCCCTCTCAAAATTGTTGAAATTCTGTTGAAGCTTTTAAAATTCTCTCTAGAATTTTCAAAATCCGTGGCCACATGTTTACAATTTCACGTCAAAAATGGCTAAAATTCCAGTTGAAATTTTTTCAAAGTCCCTTAAAAATTTTCCAATTTTTGTCCCAATTCTTCCCATTCCCATTGAAACTTTTCAAATCCCTCTCAAAATTGTTGAAATTCTGTTGAAGCTTTTAAAATTCTCTCTAGAATTTTCAAAATCCGTGGCCACATGTTTACAATTTCACGTAACAAAATGGCTAAAATTCCAGTTGAAATTTTTTCAAAGTCCCTTAAAAATTTTCCAGTTTTTGTCCCAATTCTTCCCATTCCCATTGAAACTTTTCAAATCCCTCTCAAAATTGTTGAAATTCTGTTGAAGCTTTTAAAATTCTCTCTAGAATTTTCAAAATCCGTGTCCACATGTTTACAATTTCACGTCAAAAAATGGCTAAAATTCCAGTTGAAATTTTTTCAAAGTCCCTGAAAAATTTTCCAATTTTTGTCCCAATTCTTCCCATTCCCATTGAAACTTTTCAAATCCCTCTCAAAATTGTTGAAATTCTCTTGAAGCTTTTAAAATTCTCTCTAGAATTTTCAAAATCCATGTCCACATGTTTAAAATTTCACGTCAAAAAATTGCTAAAATTCCAGTTGGAATTTTTCAAAGTCCCTTAAGAATTTTCCAATTTTTGTCCCAATTCTTCCCATTCCCATTGAAACTTTTCAAATCCCTCTCAAAATTGTTGAAATTCTCTTGAAGCTTTTAAAATTCTCTCTAGAATTTTCAAAGTCCGTGGCCACATGTTTACAATTTCACGTAACAAAATGGCTAAAATTCCAGTTGAAATTTTTTCAAAGTCCCTTAAAAGTTTTCCAATTTTTGTCCCAATTCTTCCCATTCCCATTGAAACTTTTCAAATCTTGTTGAAATTCTGTTGAAGCTTTTTAAAATTCTCTCTAGAATTTTCAAAATCCACTTCAACATGTTTACAATTTCACATAAAAAATTGCTAAAATTCCAGTTGAAATTTTTTCAAAGTCCCTTTAAAAATTTTCCAGTTTCTGTCCCAATTCTTCCATTCCCATTGAAACTTTTCAAATCCTCTCAAAATTGTTGAAATTCTGTTGAAGCTTTTAAATTCCTCTCTAGAATTTTCAAAATCCGTGTCCACATGTTTACAATTTCACGTAACAAAATGGCTAAAATTCCAGTTGAAATTTTTTCAAAGTCCCTTAAAAATTTTCCAATTTTTGTCCCAATTCTTCCCATTCCCATTGAAACTTTTTCAAATCCCTCTCAAAATTGTTGAAATTCTCTTGAAGCTTTTAAAAATCTCTCTAGAATTTTCAAAATCCATGTCCACATGTTTACAATTTCACGTCAAAAAATGGCTAAAATTCCAGTTGAAATTTTTTTCAAAGTCCTTAAAAATTTTCCAATTTTTGTCCCAATTCTTCCCATTCCCATTGAAACTTTTCAAATCCCTCTCAAAATTGTTGAAATTCTGTTGAAGCTTTTAAAATTCTCTCTAGAATTTTCAAAATCCATGTCCACATGTTTACAATTTCACGTCAAAAATGGCTAAAATTCCAGTTGAAATTTTTTCAAAGTCCCTGAAAAATTTTCCAATTTTTGTCCCAATTCTTCCCATTCCCATTGAAACTTTTCAAATCCCTCTCAAAATTGTTGAAATTCTGTTGAAGCTTTTAAAATTCTCTCTAGAATTTTCAAAATCCATGTCCACATGTTTACAATTTCACGTCAAAAAATTGCTAAAATTCCAGTTGGAATTTTTCAAAGTCCCTTAAAAATTTTCCATTTTGTCCCAATTCTTCCCATTCCCATTGAAACTTTTCAAATCCCTCTCAAAATTGTTGAAATTCTCTTGAAGCTTTTAAAATTCTCTCTAGAATTTTCAAAATCCATGTCCACATGTTTACAATTTCACGTAACAAAATGGCTAAAATTCCAGTTGAAATTTTGTCAAAGTCCCTTAAAAGTTTTCCAATTTTTGTCCCAATTCTTCCCATTCCCATTGAAACTTTTCAAATCCCTCTCAAAATTGTTGAAATTCTCTTGAAGCTTTAAAAATTATCTCTAGAATTTTCAAAATCCACTTCAACATGTTTACAATTTCACATAAAAAAATTGCTAAAATTCCAGTTGAAATTTTTTCAAAGTCCCTTAAAAATTTTCCAGTTTTTGTCCCAATTCTTCCCATTCCCATTGAAACTTTTCAAATCCCTCTCAAAATTGTTGAAATTCTGTTGAAGCTTTTAAAATTCTCTCTAGAATTTTCAAAATCCGTGTCCACATGTTTACAATTTCACGTAACAAAATGGCTAAAATTCCAGTTGAAATTTTTTCAAAGTCCCTTAAAAATTTTCCAATTTTTGTCCCAATTCTTCCCATTCCCATTGAAACTTTTCAAATCCCTCTCAAAATTGTTGAAATTCTCTTGAAGCTTTTAAAATTCTCTCTAGAATTTTCAAAATCCATGTCCACATGTTTACAATTTCACGTCCAAAAATGGCTAAAATTCCAGCTGAAATTTTTTCAAAGTCCCTTAAAAATTTTCCAATTTTTGTCCCAATTCTTCCCATTCCCATTGAAACTTTTCAAATCCCTCTCAAAATTGTTGAAATTCTCTTGAAGCTTTTAAAATTCTCTCTAGAATTTTCAAAATCCGTGGCCACATGTTTACAATTTCACGTGAAAAAATGGCTAAAATTCCAGTTGAAATTTTTTCAAAGTCCCTTAAAAATTTTCCAATTTTTGTCCCAATTCTTCCCATTCCCATTGAAACTTTTCAAATCCCTCTCAAAATTGTTGAAATTCTGTTGAAGCTTTTAAAATTCTCTCTAGAATTTTCAAAATCCGTGGCCACATGTTTACAATTTCACGTAACAAAATGGCTAAAATTCCAGTTGAAATTTTTTCAAAGTCCCTTAAAAATTTTCCAGTTTTTGTCCCAATTCTTCCCATTCCCATTGAAACTTTTCAAATCCCTCTCAAAATTGTTGAAATTCTGTTGAAGCTTTTAAAATTCTCTCTAGAATTTTCAAAATCCACTTCAACATGTTTACAATTTCACGTAACAAAATGGCTAAAATTCCAGTTGAAATTTTTTCAAAGTCCCTTAAAAATTTTACAATTTTTGTCCCAATTCTTCCCATTCCCATTGAAACTTTTCAAATCCCTCTCAAAATTGTTGAAATTCTCTTGAAGCTTTTAAAATTCTCTCTAGAATTTTCAAAATCCACTTCAACATGTTTACAATTTCACGTCAAAAAATGGCTAAAATTCCAGTTGAAATTTTTTCAAAGTCCCTGAAAAATTTTCCAATTTTTGTCCCAATTCTTCCCATTCCCATTGAAACTTTTCAAATCCCTCTCAAAATTGTTGAAATTCTGTTGAAGCTTTTAAAATTCTCTCTAGAATTTTCAAAATCCATGGCCACATGTTTACAATTTCACGTCAAAAAATTGCTAAAATTCCAGTTGGAATTTTTCAAAGTCCCTTAAGAATTTTCCAATTTTTGTCCCAATTCTTCCCATTCCCATTGAAACTTTTCAAATCCCTCTCAAAATTGTTGAAATTCTGTTGAAGCTTTTAAAATTCTCTCTAGAATTTTCAAAGTCCGTGGCCACATGTTTACAATTTCACGTAACAAAATGGCTAAAATTCCAGTTGAAATTTTTTCAAAGTCCCTTAAAAATTTTCCAATTTTTGTCCCAATTCTTCCCATTCCCATTGAAACTTTTCAAATCCCTCTCAAAATTGTTGAAATTCTGTTGAAGCTTTTAAAATTCTCTCTAGAATTTTCAAAATCCGTGGCCACATGTTTACATTTTCACATAAAAAAATGGCTAAAATTCCAGTTGAAATTTTTTCAAAGTCCCTTAAAAATTTTCCAATTTTTGTCCCAATTCTTCCCATTCCCATTGAAACTTTTCAAATCCCTCTCAAAATTGTTGAAATTCTGTTGAAGCTTTTAAAATTCTCTCTAGAATTTTCAAAATCCATGTCCACATGTTTACAATTTCACGTCAAAAAATTGCTAAAATTCCAGTTGGAATTTTTCAAAGTCCCTTAAGAATTTTCCAATTTTTGTCCCAATTCTTCCCATTCCCATTGAAACTTTTCAAATCCCTCTCAAAATTGTTGAAATTCTCTTGAAGCTTTTAAAATTCTCTCTAGAATTTTCAAAATCCATGTCCACATGTTTACAATTTCACGTCCAAAAATTGCTAAAATTCCAGTTGAAATTTTTTCAAAGTCCCTTAAGAATTTTCCAATTTTTGTCCCAATTCTTCCCATTCCCATTGAAACTTTTCAAATCCCTCTCAAAATTGTTGAAATTCTGTTGAAGCTTTTAAAATTCTCTCTAGAATTTTCAAAATCCATGTCCACATGTTTACAATTTCACGTCAAAAAATGGCTAAAATTCCAGTTGAAATTTTTTCAAAGTCCCTTAAAAATTTTCCAGTTTTTGTCCCAATTCTTCCCATTCCCATTGAAACTTTTCAAATCCCTCTCAAAATTGTTGAAATTCTCTTGAAGCTTTTAAAATTCTCTCTAGAATTTTCAAAATCCGTGTCCACATGTTTACAATTTCACATAAAAAAATGGCTAAAATTCCAGTTGAAATTTTTTCAAAGTCCCTTAAGAATTTTCCAATTTTTGTCCCAATTCTTCCCATTCCCATTGAAACTTTTCAAATCCCTCTCAAAATTGTTGAAATTCTGTTGAAGCTTTTAAAATTCTCTCTAGAATTTTCAAAATCCATGTCCACATGTTTACAATTTCACGTAAAAAAATGGCTAAAATTCCAGTTGAAATTTTTTCAAAGTCCCTTAAAAATTTTCCAATTTTTGTCCCAATTCTTCCCATTCCCATTGAAACTTTTCAAATCCCTCTCAAAATTGTTGAAATTCTCTTGAAGCTTTTAAAATTCTCTCTAGAATTTTCAAAATCCATGTCCACATGTTTACAATTTCACGTCCAAAAATGGCTAAAATTCCAGTTGAAATTTTTTCAAAGTCCCTTAAAAATTTTCCAGTTTTTGTCCCAATTCTTCCCATTCCCATTGAAACTTTTCAAATCCCTCTCAAAATTGTTGAAATTCTGTTGAAGCTTTTAAAATTCTCTCTAGAATTTTCAAAATCCGTGTCCACATGTTTACAATTTCACGTAACAAAATGGCTAAAATTCCAGTTGAAATTTTTTCAAAGTCCCTTAAAAATTTTCCAATTTTTGTCCCAATTCTTTCCATTCCCATTGAAACTTTTCAAATCCCTCTCAAAATTGTTGAAATTCTCTTGAAGCTTTTAAAATTCTCTCTAGAATTTTCAAAATCCATGTCCACATGTTTACAATTTCACGTCCAAAAATGGCTAAAATTCCAGTTGAAATTTTTTCAAAGTCCCTTAAAAATTTTCCAATTTTTGTCCCAATTCTTCCCATTCCCATTGAAACTTTTCAAATCCCTCTCAAAATTGTTGAAATTCTGTTGAAGCTTTTAAAATTCTCTCTAGAATTTTCAAAATCCGTGGCCACATGTTTACAATTTCACGTAACAAAATGGCTAAAATTCCAGTTGAAATTTTTTCAAAGTCCCTTAAAAATTTTCCAGTTTTTGTCCCAATTCTTCCCATTCCCATTGAAACTTTTCAAATCCCTCTCAAAATTGTTGAAATTCTGTTGAAGCTTTTAAAATTCTCTCTAGAATTTTCAAAATCCGTGGCCACATGTTTACAATTTCACGTAACAAAATGGCTAAAATTCCAGTTGAAATTTTTTCAAAGTCCCTTAAAAATTTTCCAGTTTTTGTCCCAATTCTTCCCATTCCCATTGAAACTTTTCAAATCCCTCTCAAAATTGTTGAAATTCTGTTGAAGCTTTTAAAATTCTCTCTAGAATTTTCAAAATCCGTGTCCACATGTTTACAATTTCACGTCAAAAAATGGCTAAAATTCCAGTTGAAATTTTTTCAAAGTCCCTTAAAAATTTTCCAATTTTTGTCCCAATTCTTCCCATTCCCATTGAAACTTTTCAAATCCCTCTCAAAATTGTTGAAATTCTCTTGAAGCTTTTAAAATTCTCTCTAGAATTTTCAAAATCCACTTCAACATGTTTACAATTTCACGTCAAAAAATGGCTAAAATTCCAGTTGAAATTTTTTCAAAGTCCCTTAAAAATTTTCCAATTTTTGTCCCAATTCTTCCCATTCCCATTGAAACTTTTCAAATCCCTCTCAAAATTGTTGAAATTCTCTTGAAGCTTTTAAAATTCTCTCTAGAATTTTCAAAATCCATGGCCACATGTTTACAATTTCACATAAAAAAATTGCTAAAATTCCAGTTGAAATTTTTTCAAAGTCCCTTAAAAATTTTCCAGTTTTTGTCCCAATTCTTCCCATTCCCATTGAAACTTTTCAAATCCCTCTCAAAATTGTTGAAATTCTGTTGAAGCTTTTAAAATTCTCTCTAGAATTTTCAAAATCCGTGTCCACATGTTTACAATTTCACGTAACAAAATGGCTAAAATTCCAGTTGAAATTTTTTCAAAGTCCCTTAAAAATTTTCCAATTTTTGTCCCAATTCTTTCCATTCCCATTGAAACTTTTCAAATCCCTCTCAAAATTGTTGAAATTCTCTTGAAGCTTTTAAAATTCTCTCTAGAATTTTCAAAATCCATGGCCACATGTTTACAATTTCACGTCAAAAAATGGCTAAAATTCCAGTTGAAATTTTTTCAAAGTCCCTTAAAAATTTTCCAATTTTTGTCCCAATTCTTCCCATTCCCATTGAAACTTTTCAAATCCCTCTCAAAATTGTTGAAATTCTGTTGAAGCTTTTAAAATTCTCTCTAGAATTTTCAAAATCCGTGGCCACATGTTTACAATTTCACGTAACAAAATGGCTAAAATTCCAGTTGAAATTTTTTCAAAGTCCCTTAAAAATTTTCCAGTTTTTGTCCCAATTCTTCCCATTCCCATTGAAACTTTTCAAATCCCTCTCAAAATTGTTGAAATTCTGTTGAAGCTTTTAAAATTCTCTCTAGAATTTTCAAAATCCGTGGCCACATGTTTACAATTTCACGTAACAAAATGGCTAAAATTCCAGTTGAAATTTTTTCAAAGTCCCTTAAAAATTTTCCAGTTTTTGTCCCAATTCTTCCCATTCCCATTGAAACTTTTCAAATCCCTCTCAAAATTGTTGAAATTCTGTTGAAGCTTTTAAAATTCTCTCTAGAATTTTCAAAATCCGTGTCCACATGTTTACAATTTCACGTCAAAAAATGGCTAAAATTCCAGTTGAAATTTTTTCAAAGTCCCTTAAAAATTTTCCAATTTTTGTCCCAATTCTTCCCATTCCCATTGAAACTTTTCAAATCCCTCTCAAAATTGTTGAAATTCTCTTGAAGCTTTTAAAATTCTCTCTAGAATTTTCAAAATCCACTTCAACATGTTTACAATTTCACGTCAAAAAATGGCTAAAATTCCAGTTGAAATTTTTTCAAAGTCCCTTAAAAATTTTCCAATTTTTGTCCCAATTCTTCCCATTCCCATTGAAACTTTTCAAATCCCTCTCAAAATTGTTGAAATTCTGTTGAAGCTTTTAAAATTCTCTCTAGAATTTTCAAAATCCATGTCCACATGTTTACAATTTCACGTCAAAAAATTGCTAAAATTCCAGTTGGAATTTTTCAAAGTCCCTTCAAAATTTTCCAATTTTTGACCCAATTCTTCCCATTCCCATTGAAACTTTTCAAATCCCTCTCAAAATTGTTGAAATTCTGTTGAAGCTTTTAAAATTCTCTCTAGAATTTTCAAAGTCCGTGGCCACATGTTTACAATTTCACGTAACAAAATGGCTAAAATTCCAGTTGAAATTTTTTCAAAGTCCCTTAAAAGTTTTCCAATTTTTGTCCCAATTCTTCCCATTCCCATTGAAACTTTTCAAATCCCTCTCAAAATTGTTGAAATTCTCTTGAAGCTTTAAAAATTCTCTCTAGAATTTTCAAAATCCACTTCAACATGTTTACAATTTCACGTCCAAAAATGGCTAAAATTCCAGTTGAAATTTTTTCAAAGTCCCTTAAAAATTTTCCAGTTTTTGTCCCAATTCTTCCCATTCCCATTGAAACTTTTCAAATCCCTCTCAAAATTGTTGAAATTCTGTTGAAGCTTTTAAAATTCTCTCTAGAATTTTCAAAATCCGTGTCCACATGTTTACAATTTCACGTAACAAAATGGCTAAAATTCCAGTTGAAATTTTTTCAAAGTCCCTTAAAAATTTTCCAATTTTTGTCCCAATTCTTCCCATTCCCATTGAAACTTTTCAAATCCCTCTCAAAATTGTTGAAATTCTCTTGAAGCTTTTAAAATTCTCTCTAGAATTTTCAAAATCCATGGCCACATGTTTACAATTTCACGTCCAAAAATGGCTAAAATTCCAGTTGAAATTTTTTCAAAGTCCCTTAAAAATTTTCCAATTTTTGTCCCAATTCTTCCCATTCCCATTGAAACTTTTCAAATCCCTCTCAAAATTGTTGAAATTCTGTTGAAGCTTTTAAAATTCTCTCTAGAATTTTCAAAATCCGTGTCCACATGTTTACAATTTCACGTCAAAAAATGGCTAAAATTCCAGTTGAAATTTTTTCAAAGTCCCTTAAAAATTTTCCAATTTTTGTCCCAATTCTTCCCATTCCCATTGAAACTTTTCAAATCCCTCTCAAAATTGTTGAAATTCTGTTGAAGCTTTTAAAATTCTCTCTAGAATTTTCAAAATCCGTGGCCACATGTTTACAATTTCACGTAACAAAATGGCTAAAATTCCAGTTGAAATTTTTTCAAAGTCCCTTAAAAATTTTCCAGTTTTTGTCCCAATTCTTCCCATTCCCATTGAAACTTTTCAAATCCCTCTCAAAATTGTTGAAATTCTGTTGAAGCTTTTAAAATTCTCTCTAGAATTTTCAAAATCCGTGTCCACATGTTTACAATTTCACGTCAAAAAATGGCTAAAATTCCAGTTGAAATTTTTTCAAAGTCCCTTAAAAATTTTCCAATTTTTGTCCCAATTCTTCCCATTCCCATTGAAACTTTTCAAATCCCTCTCAAAATTGTTGAAATTCTCTTGAAGCTTTTAAAATTCTCTCTAGAATTTTCAAAATCCATGTCCACATGTTTACAATTTCACGTCCAAAAATTGCTAAAATTCCAGTTGAAATTTTTTCAAAGTCCCTTAAAAATTTTCCAATTTTTGTCCCAATTCTTCCCATTCCCATTGAAACTTTTCAAATCCCTCTCAAAATTGTTGAAATTCTGTTGAAGCTTTTAAAATTCTCTCTAGAATTTTCAAAATCCATGTCCACATGTTTACAATTTCACATAAAAAAATGGCTAAAATTCCAGTTGAAATTTTTTCAAAGTCCCTTAAAAATTTTCCAATTTTTGTCCCAATTCTTCCCATTCCCATTGAAACTTTTCAAATCCCTCTCAAAATTGTTGAAATTCTCTTGAAGCTTTAAAAATTCTCTCTAGAATTTTCAAAATCCACTTCAACATGTTTACAATTTCATGTAAAAAAATAGCTAAAATTCCAGTTGAAATTTTTTCAAAGTCCCTTAAAAATTTTCCAATTTTTGTCCCAATTCTTCCCATTCCCATTGAAACTTTTCAAATCCCTCTCAAAATTGTTGAAATTCTGTTGAAGCTTTTAAAATTCTCTCTAGAATTTTCAAAATCCATGGCCACATGTTTACAATTTCACGTAAAACAATGGCTAAAATTCCAGTTGAAATTTTTTCAAAGTCCCTTAAAAATTTTCCAATTTTTGTCCCAATTCTTCCCATTCCCATTGAAACTTTTCAAATCCCTCTCAAAATTGTTGAAATTCTCTTGAAGCTTTTAAAATTCTCTCTAGAATTTTCAAAATCCATGGCCACATGTTTACAATTTCACATTAAAAAATGGCTAAAATTCCAGTTGAAATTTTTTCAAAGTCCCTTAAAAATTTTCCAATTTTTGTCCCAATTCTTCCCATTCCCATTGAAACTTTTTAAATCCCTCTCAAAATTGTTGAAATTCTGTTGAAGCTTTTAAAATTCTCTCTAGAATTTTCAAAATCCATGTCCACATGTTTACAATTTCACGTAAAAAAAATGCTAAAATTCCAGTTGAAATTTTTTCAAAGTCCCTTAAAAATTTTCCAATTTTTGTCCCAATTCTTCCCATTCCCATTGAAACTTTTCAAATCCCTCTCAAAATTGTTGAAATTCTGTTGAAGCTTTTAAAATTCTCTCTAGAATTTTCAAAATCCACGTCCACATGTTTACAATTTCACGTAACAAAATGGCTAAAATTCCAGTTGAAATTTTTTCAAAGTCCCTTAAAAATTTTCCAATTTTTGTCCCAATTCTTCCCATTCCCATTGAAACTTTTCAAATCCCTCTCAAAATTGTTGAAATTCTGTTGAAGCTTTTAAAATTCTCTCTAGAATTTTCAAAATCCATGTCCACATGTTTACAATTTCACATAAAAAAATGGCTAAAATTCCAGTTGAAATTTTTTCAAAGTCCCTTAAAAATTTTCCAATTTTTGTCCCAATTCTTCCCATTCCCATTGAAAATTTTCAAATCCCTCTCCAAATTGTTGAAATTCTCTTGAAGCTTTAAAAATTCTCTCTAGAATTTTCAAAATCCAGTTCAACATGTTTACAATTTCATGTAAAAAAATAGCTAAAATTCCAGTTGAAATTTTTTCAAAGTCCCTTAAAAATTTTCCAATTTTTGTCCCAATTCTTCCCATTCCCATTGAAACTTTTCAAATCCCTCTCAAAATTGTTGAAATTCTCTTGAAGCTTTTAAAATTCTCTCTAGAATTTTCAAAATCCATGGCCACATGTTTACAATTTCACATTAAAAAATGGCTAAAATTCCAGTTGAAATTTTTTCAAAGTCCCTTAAAAATTTTCCAATTTTTGTCCCAATTCTTCCCATTCCCATTGAAACTTTTTAAATCCCTCTCAAAATTGTTGAAATTCTGTTGAAGCTTTTAAAATTCTCTCTAGAATTTTCAAAATCCATGTCCACATGTTTACAATTTCACGTAAAAAAAATGCTAAAATTCCAGTTGAAATTTTTTCAAAGTCCCTTAAAAATTTTCCAATTTTTGTCCCAATTCTTCCCATTCCCATTGAAACTTTTCAAATCCCTCTCAAAATTGTTGAAATTCTGTTGAAGCTTTTAAAATTCTCTCTAGAATTTTCAAAATCCACGTCCACATGTTTACAATTTCACGTAACAAAATGGCTAAAATTCCAGTTGAAATTTTTTCAAAGTCCCTTAAAAATTTTCCAATTTTTGTCCCAATTCTTCCCATTCCCATTGAAACTTTTCAAATCCCTCTCAAAATTGTTGAAATTCTGTTGAAGCTTTTAAAATTCTCTCTAGAATTTTCAAAATCCATGTCCACATGTTTACAATTTCACATAAAAAAATGGCTAAAATTCCAGTTGAAATTTTTTCAAAGTCCCTTAAAAATTTTCCAATTTTTGTCCCAATTCTTCCCATTCCCATTGAAAATTTTCAAATCCCTCTCAAAATTGTTGAAATTCTGTTGAAGCTTTTAAAATTCTCTCTAGAATTTTCAAAATCCACTTCAACATGTTTACAATTTCACATAAAAAAATGGCTAAAATTCCAGTTGAAATTTTTTCAAAGTCCCTTAAAAATTTTCCAATTTTTGTCCCAATTCTTCCCATTCCCATTGAAACTTTTCAAATCCCTCTCAAAATTGTTGAAATTCTGTTGAAGCTTTTAAAATTCTCTCTAGAATTTTCAAAATCCATGTCCACATGTTTACAATTTCACGTCAAAAAATTGCTAAAATTCCAGTTGGAATTTTTCAAAGTCCCTTAAGAATTTTCCAATTTTTGTCCCAATTCTTCCCATTCCCATTGAAACTTTTCAAATCCCTCTCAAAATTGTTGAAATTCTCTTGAAGCTTTTAAAATTCTCTCTAGAATTTTCAAAATCCATGTCCACATGTTTACAATTTCACGTCCAAAAATTGCTAAAATTCCAGTTGAAATTTTTTCAAAGTCCCTTAAGAATTTTCCAATTTTTGTCCCAATTCTTCCCATTCCCATTGAAACTTTTCAAATCCCTCTCAAAATTGTTGAAATTCTGTTGAAGCTTTTAAAATTCTCTCTAGAATTTTCAAAATCCATGTCCACATGTTTACAATTTCACGTCAAAAAATGGCTAAAATTCCAGTTGAAATTTTTTCAAAGTCCCTTAAAAATTTTCCAGTTTTTGTCCCAATTCTTCCCATTCCCATTGAAACTTTTCAAATCCCTCTCAAAATTGTTGAAATTCTCTTGAAGCTTTTAAAATTCTCTCTAGAATTTTCAAAATCCGTGTCCACATGTTTACAATTTCACATAAAAAAATGGCTAAAATTCCAGTTGAAATTTTTTCAAAGTCCCTTAAGAATTTTCCAATTTTTGTCCCAATTCTTCCCATTCCCATTGAAACTTTTCAAATCCCTCTCAAAATTGTTGAAATTCTGTTGAAGCTTTTAAAATTCTCTCTAGAATTTTCAAAATCCATGTCCACATGTTTACAATTTCACGTAAAAAAATGGCTAAAATTCCAGTTGAATTTTTTTCAAAGTCCCTTAAAAATTTTCCAATTTTTGTCCCAATTCTTCCCATTCCCATTGAAACTTTTCAAATCCCTCTCAAAATTGTTGAAATTCTCTTGAAGCTTTTAAAATTCTCTCTAGAATTTTCAAAATCCATGGCCACATGTTTACAATTTCACGTCAAAAAATGGCTAAAATTCCAGTTGAAATTTTTTCAAAGTCCCTTAAAAATTTTCCAGTTTTTGTCCCAATTCTTCCCATTCCCATTGAAACTTTTCAAATCCCTCTCAAAATTGTTGAAATTCTGTTGAAGCTTTTAAAATTCTCTCTAGAATTTTCAAAATCCGTGTCCACATGTTTACAATTTCACGTAACAAAATGGCTAAAATTCCAGTTGAAATTTTTTCAAAGTCCCTTAAAAATTTTCCAATTTTTGTCCCAATTCTTTCCATTCCCATTGAAACTTTTCAAATCCCTCTCAAAATTGTTGAAATTCTCTTGAAGCTTTTAAAATTCTCTCTAGAATTTTCAAAATCCATGTCCACATGTTTACAATTTCACGTCCAAAAATGGCTAAAATTCCAGTTGAAATTTTTTCAAAGTCCCTTAAAAATTTTCCAATTTTTGTCCCAATTCTTCCCATTCCCATTGAAACTTTTCAAATCCCTCTCAAAATTGTTGAAATTCTGTTGAAGCTTTTAAAATTCTCTCTAGAATTTTCAAAATCCGTGGCCACATGTTTACAATTTCACGTAACAAAATGGCTAAAATTCCAGTTGAAATTTTTTCAAAGTCCCTTAAAAATTTTCCAGTTTTTGTCCCAATTCTTCCCATTCCCATTGAAACTTTTCAAATCCCTCTCAAAATTGTTGAAATTCTGTTGAAGCTTTTAAAATTCTCTCTAGAATTTTCAAAATCCGTGGCCACATGTTTACAATTTCACGTAACAAAATGGCTAAAATTCCAGTTGAAATTTTTTCAAAGTCCCTTAAAAATTTTCCAGTTTTTGTCCCAATTCTTCCCATTCCCATTGAAACTTTTCAAATCCCTCTCAAAATTGTTGAAATTCTGTTGAAGCTTTTAAAATTCTCTCTAGAATTTTCAAAATCCGTGTCCACATGTTTACAATTTCACGTCAAAAAATGGCTAAAATTCCAGTTGAAATTTTTTCAAAGTCCCTTAAAAATTTTCCAATTTTTGTCCCAATTCTTCCCATTCCCATTGAAACTTTTCAAATCCCTCTCAAAATTGTTGAAATTCTCTTGAAGCTTTTAAAATTCTCTCTAGAATTTTCAAAATCCACTTCAACATGTTTACAATTTCACGTCAAAAAATGGCTAAAATTCCAGTTGAAATTTTTTCAAAGTCCCTTAAAAATTTTCCAATTTTTGTCCCAATTCTTCCCATTCCCATTGAAACTTTTCAAATCCCTCTCAAAATTGTTGAAATTCTCTTGAAGCTTTTAAAATTCTCTCTAGAATTTTCAAAATCCATGGCCACATGTTTACAATTTCACATAAAAAAATTGCTAAAATTCCAGTTGAAATTTTTTCAAAGTCCCTTAAAAATTTTCCAGTTTTTGTCCCAATTCTTCCCATTCCCATTGAAACTTTTCAAATCCCTCTCAAAATTGTTGAAATTCTGTTGAAGCTTTTAAAATTCTCTCTAGAATTTTCAAAATCCGTGTCCACATGTTTACAATTTCACGTAACAAAATGGCTAAAATTCCAGTTGAAATTTTTTCAAAGTCCCTTAAAAATTTTCCAATTTTTGTCCCAATTCTTTCCATTCCCATTGAAACTTTTCAAATCCCTCTCAAAATTGTTGAAATTCTCTTGAAGCTTTTAAAATTCTCTCTAGAATTTTCAAAATCCATGTCCACATGTTTACAATTTCACGTCCAAAAATGGCTAAAATTCCAGTTGAAATTTTTTCAAAGTCCCTTAAAAATTTTCCAATTTTTGTCCCAATTCTTCCCATTCCCATTGAAACTTTTCAAATCCCTCTCAAAATTGTTGAAATTCTGTTGAAGCTTTTAAAATTCTCTCTAGAATTTTCAAAATCCGTGGCCACATGTTTACAATTTCACGTAACAAAATGGCTAAAATTCCAGTTGAAATTTTTTCAAAGTCCCTTAAAAATTTTCCAGTTTTTGTCCCAATTCTTCCCATTCCCATTGAAACTTTTCAAATCCCTCTCAAAATTGTTGAAATTCTGTTGAAGCTTTTAAAATTCTCTCTAGAATTTTCAAAATCCGTGGCCACATGTTTACAATTTCACGTAACAAAATGGCTAAAATTCCAGTTGAAATTTTTTCAAAGTCCCTTAAAAATTTTCCAGTTTTTGTCCCAATTCTTCCCATTCCCATTGAAACTTTTCAAATCCCTCTCAAAATTGTTGAAATTCTGTTGAAGCTTTTAAAAATCTCTCTAGAATTTTCAAAATCCGTGTCCACATGTTTACAATTTCACGTCAAAAAATGGCTAAAATTCCAGTTGAAATTTTTTCAAAGTCCCTTAAAAATTTTCCAATTTTTGTCCCAATTCTTCCCATTCCCATTGAAACTTTTCAAATCCCTCTCAAAATTGTTGAAATTCTCTTGAAGCTTTTAAAATTCTCTCTAGAATTTTCAAAATCCACTTCAACATGTTTACAATTTCACGTCAAAAAATGGCTAAAATTCCAGTTGAAATTTTTTCAAAGTCCCTTAAAAATTTTCCAATTTTTGTCCCAATTCTTCCCATTCCCATTGAAACTTTTCAAATCCCTCTCAAAATTGTTGAAATTCTGTTGAAGCTTTTAAAATTCTCTCTAGAATTTTCAAAATCCATGTCCACATGTTTACAATTTCACGTCAAAAAATTGCTAAAATTCCAGTTGGAATTTTTCAAAGTCCCTTCAAAATTTTCCAATTTTTGACCCAATTCTTCCCATTCCCATTGAAACTTTTCAAATCCCTCTCAAAATTGTTGAAATTCTGTTGAAGCTTTTAAAATTCTCTCTAGAATTTTCAAAGTCCGTGGCCACATGTTTACAATTTCACGTAACAAAATGGCTAAAATTCCAGTTGAAATTTTTTCAAAGTCCCTTAAAAGTTTTCCAATTTTTGTCCCAATTCTTCCCATTCCCATTGAAACTTTTCAAATCCCTCTCAAAATTGTTGAAATTCTCTTGAAGCTTTAAAAATTATCTCTAGAATTTTCAAAATCCACTTCAACATGTTTACAATTTCACGTCCAAAAATGGCTAAAATTCCAGTTGAAATTTTTTCAAAGTCCCTTAAAAATTTTCCAGTTTTTGTCCCAATTCTTCCCATTCCCATTGAAACTTTTCAAATCCCTCTCAAAATTGTTGAAATTCTGTTGAAGCTTTTAAAATTCTCTCTAGAATTTTCAAAATCCGTGTCCACATGTTTACAATTTCACGTAACAAAATGGCTAAAATTCCAGTTGAAATTTTTTCAAAGTCCCTTAAAAATTTTCCAATTTTTGTCCCAATTCTTCCCATTCCCATTGAAACTTTTCAAATCCCTCTCAAAATTGTTGAAATTCTCTTGAAGCTTTTAAAATTCTCTCTAGAATTTTCAAAATCCATGGCCACATGTTTACAATTTCACGTCCAAAAATGGCTAAAATTCCAGTTGAAATTTTTTCAAAGTCCCTTAAAAATTTTCCAATTTTTGTCCCAATTCTTCCCATTCCCATTGAAACTTTTCAAATCCCTCTCAAAATTGTTGAAATTCTGTTGAAGCTTTTAAAATTCTCTCTAGAATTTTCAAAATCCGTGTCCACATGTTTACAATTTCACGTCAAAAAATGGCTAAAATTCCAGTTGAAATTTTTTCAAAGTCCCTTAAAAATTTTCCAATTTTTGTCCCAATTCTTCCCATTCCCATTGAAACTTTTCAAATCCCTCTCAAAATTGTTGAAATTCTCTTGAAGCTTTAAAAATTCTCTCTAGAATTTTCAAAATCCACTTCAACATGTTTACAATTTCATGTAAAAAAATAGCTAAAATTCCAGTTGAAATTTTTTCAAAGTCCCTTAAAAATTTTCCAATTTTTGTCCCAATTCTTCCCATTCCCATTGAAACTTTTCAAATCCCTCTCAAAATTGTTGAAATTCTGTTGAAGCTTTTAAAATTCTCTCTAGAATTTTCAAAATCCATGGCCACATGTTTACAATTTCACGTAAAACAATGGCTAAAATTCCAGTTGAAATTTTTTCAAAGTCCCTTAAAAATTTTCCAATTTTTGTCCCAATTCTTCCCATTCCCATTGAAACTTTTCAAATCCCTCTCAAAATTGTTGAAATTCTCTTGAAGCTTTTAAAATTCTCTCTAGAATTTTCAAAATCCATGGCCACATGTTTACAATTTCACATTAAAAAATGGCTAAAATTCCAGTTGAAATTTTTTCAAAGTCCCTTAAAAATTTTCCAATTTTTGTCCCAATTCTTCCCATTCCCATTGAAACTTTTTAAATCCCTCTCAAAATTGTTGAAATTCTGTTGAAGCTTTTAAAATTCTCTCTAGAATTTTCAAAATCCATGTCCACATGTTTACAATTTCACGTTAAAAAAATGCTAAAATTCCAGTTGAAATTTTTTCAAAGTCCCTTAAAAATTTTCCAATTTTTGTCCCAATTCTTCCCATTCCCATTGAAACTTTTCAAATCCCTCTCAAAATTGTTGAAATTCTGTTGAAGCTTTTAAAATTCTCTCTAGAATTTTCAAAATCCACGTCCACATGTTTACAATTTCACGTAACAAAATGGCTAAAATTCCAGTTGAAATTTTTTCAAAGTCCCTTAAAAATTTTCCAATTTTTGTCCCAATTCTTCCCATTCCCATTGAAACTTTTCAAATCCCTCTCAAAATTGTTGAAATTCTGTTGAAGCTTTTAAAATTCTCTCTAGAATTTTCAAAATCCATGTCCACATGTTTACAATTTCACATAAAAAAATGGCTAAAATTCCAGTTGAAATTTTTTCAAAGTCCCTTAAAAATTTTCCAATTTTTGTCCCAATTCTTCCCATTCCCATTGAAAATTTTCAAATCCCTCTCCAAATTGTTGAAATTCTCTTGAAGCTTTAAAAATTCTCTCTAGAATTTTCAAAATCCAGTTCAACATGTTTACAATTTCATGTAAAAAAATAGCTAAAATTCCAGTTGAAATTTTTTCAAAGTCCCTTAAAAATTTTCCAATTTTTGTCCCAATTCTTCCCATTCCCATTGAAACTTTTCAAATCCCTCTCAAAATTGTTGAAATTCTCTTGAAGCTTTTAAAATTCTCTCTAGAATTTTCAAAATCCATGGCCACATGTTTACAATTTCACATTAAAAAATGGCTAAAATTCCAGTTGAAATTTTTTCAAAGTCCCTTAAAAATTTTCCAATTTTTGTCCCAATTCTTCCCATTCCCATTGAAACTTTTTAAATCCCTCTCAAAATTGTTGAAATTCTGTTGAAGCTTTTAAAATTCTCTCTAGAATTTTCAAAATCCATGTCCACATGTTTACAATTTCACGTAAAAAAAATGCTAAAATTCCAGTTGAAATTTTTTCAAAGTCCCTTAAAAATTTTCCAATTTTTGTCCCAATTCTTCCCATTCCCATTGAAACTTTTCAAATCCCTCTCAAAATTGTTGAAATTCTGTTGAAGCTTTTAAAATTCTCTCTAGAATTTTCAAAATCCACGTCCACATGTTTACAATTTCACGTAACAAAATGGCTAAAATTCCAGTTGAAATTTTTTCAAAGTCCCTTAAAAATTTTCCAATTTTTGTCCCAATTCTTCCCATTCCCATTGAAACTTTTCAAATCCCTCTCAAAATTGTTGAAATTCTGTTGAAGCTTTTAAAATTCTCTCTAGAATTTTCAAAATCCATGTCCACATGTTTACAATTTCACATAAAAAAATGGCTAAAATTCCAGTTGAAATTTTTTCAAAGTCCCTTAAAAATTTTCCAATTTTTGTCCCAATTCTTCCCATTCCCATTGAAAATTTTCAAATCCCTCTCAAAATTGTTGAAATTCTGTTGAAGCTTTAAAAATTCTCTCTAGAATTTTCAAAATCCACTTCAACATGTTTACAATTTCACATAAAAAATTGCTAAAATTCCAGTTGAAATTTTTTCAAAGTCCCTTAAAAATTTTCCAATTTCTGTCCCAATTCTTCCCATTCCCATTGAAACTTTTCAAATCCCTCTCAAAATTGTTGAAATTCTGTTGAAGCTTTTAAAATTCTCTCTAGAATTTTCAAAATCCATGTCCACATGTTTACAATTTCACGTCAAAAAATTGCTAAAATTCCAGTTGGAATTTTTTCAAAGTCCCTTAAAAATTTTCCAATTTTTGTCCCAATTCTTCCCATTCCCATTGAAACTTTTCAAATCCCTCTCAAAATTGTTGAAATTCTCTTGAAGCTTTTAAAATTCTCTCTAGAATTTTCAAAATCCGTGGCCACATGTTTACAATTTCACGTCAAAAAATGGCTAAAATTCCAGTTGAAATTTTTTCAAAGTCCCTTAAAAATTTTCCAATTTTTGTCCCAATTCTTCCCATTTCCCATTGAAACTTTTCAAATCCCTCTCAAAATTGTTGAAATTCTCTTGAAGCTTTTAAAATTCTCTCTAGAATTTTCAAAATCCATGTCCACATGTTTACAATTTCACATAAAAAAATGGCTAAAATTCCAGTTGAAATTTTTTCAAAGTCCCTTAAAAATTTTCCAATTTTTGTCCCAATTCTTCCCATTCCCATTGAAACTTTTCAAATCCCTCTCAACATTGTTGAAGTTCTGTTGAAGCTTTTAAAATTCTCTCTAGAATTTTCAAAATCCATGTCCACATGTTTACAATTTCACGTCCAAAAATGGCTAAAATTCCAGTTGAAATTTTTTCAAAGTCCCTTAAAAATTTTCCAATTTTTGTCCCAATTCTTCCCATTCCCATTGAAAATTTTCAAATCCCTCTCAAAATTGTTGAAATTCTGTTGAAGCTTTTAAAATTCTCTCTAGAATTTTCAAAATCCATGGCCACATGTTTACAATTTCACGTCAAAAAATTGCTAAAATTCCAGTTGAAATTTTTTCAAAGTCCCTTAATAATTTTCCAATTTCTGTCCCAATTCTTCCCATTCCCATTGAAACTTTTCAAATCCCTCTCAAAATTGTTGAAATTCTGTTGAAGCTTTTAAAATTCTCTCTAGAATTTTCAAAATCCGTGTCCACATGTTTACAATTTCACGTAACAAAATGGCTAAAATTCCAGTTGAAATTTTTTCAAAGTCCCTTAAAAATTTTCCAATTTTTGTCCCAATTCTTCCCATTCCCATTGAAACTTTTCAAATCCCTCTCAAAATTGTTGAAATTCTCTTGAAGCTTTTAAAATTCTCTCTAGAATTTTCAAAATCCATGGCCACATGTTTACAATTTCACGTCCAAAAATGGCTAAAATTCCAGTTGAAATTTTTTCAAAGTCCCTTAAAAATTTTCCAATTTTTGTCCCAATTCTTCCCATTCCCATTGAAACTTTTCAAATCCCTCTCAAAATTGTTGAAATTCTGTTGAAGCTTTTAAAATTCTCTCTAGAATTTTCAAAATCCGTGTCCACATGTTTACAATTTCACGTCAAAAAATGGCTAAAATTCCAGTTGAAATTTTTTCAAAGTCCCTTAAAAATTTTCCAATTTTTGTCCCAATTCTTCCCATTCCCATTGAAACTTTTCAAATCCCTCTCAAAATTGTTGAAATTCTGTTGAAGCTTTTAAAATTCTCTCTAGAATTTTCAAAATCCGTGGCCACATGTTTACAATTTCACGTAACAAAATGGCTAAAATTCCAGTTGAAATTTTTTCAAAGTCCCTTAAAAATTTTCCAGTTTTTGTCCCAATTCTTCCCATTCCCATTGAAACTTTTCAAATCCCTCTCAAAATTGTTGAAATTCTGTTGAAGCTTTTAAAATTCTCTCTAGAATTTTCAAAATCCGTGTCCACATGTTTACAATTTCACGTCAAAAAATGGCTAAAATTCCAGTTGAAATTTTTTCAAAGTCCCTTAAAAATTTTCCAATTTTTGTCCCAATTCTTCCCATTCCCATTGAAACTTTTCAAATCCCTCTCAAAATTGTTGAAATTCTCTTGAAGCTTTTAAAATTCTCTCTAGAATTTTCAAAATCCATGTCCACATGTTTACAATTTCACGTCCAAAAATTGCTAAAATTCCAGTTGAAATTTTTTCAAAGTCCCTTAAAAATTTTCCAATTTTTGTCCCAATTCTTCCCATTCCCATTGAAACTTTTCAAATCCCTCTCAAAATTGTTGAAATTCTGTTGAAGCTTTTAAAATTCTCTCTAGAATTTTCAAAATCCATGTCCACATGTTTACAATTTCACATAAAAAAATGGCTAAAATTCCAGTTGAAATTTTTTCAAAGTCCCTTAAAAATTTTCCAATTTTTGTCCCAATTCTTCCCATTCCCATTGAAACTTTTCAAATCCCTCTCAAAATTGTTGAAATTCTCTTGAAGCTTTAAAAATTCTCTCTAGAATTTTCAAAATCCACTTCAACATGTTTACAATTTCATGTAAAAAAATAGCTAAAATTCCAGTTGAAATTTTTTCAAAGTCCCTTAAAAATTTTCCAATTTTTGTCCCAATTCTTCCCATTCCCATTGAAACTTTTCAAATCCCTCTCAAAATTGTTGAAATTCTGTTGAAGCTTTTAAAATTCTCTCTAGAATTTTCAAAATCCATGGCCACATGTTTACAATTTCACGTAAAACAATGGCTAAAATTCCAGTTGAAATTTTTTCAAAGTCCCTTAAAAATTTTCCAATTTTTGTCCCAATTCTTCCCATTCCCATTGAAACTTTTCAAATCCCTCTCAAAATTGTTGAAATTCTCTTGAAGCTTTTAAAATTCTCTCTAGAATTTTCAAAATCCATGGCCACATGTTTACAATTTCACATTAAAAAATGGCTAAAATTCCAGTTGAAATTTTTTCAAAGTCCCTTAAAAATTTTCCAATTTTTGTCCCAATTCTTCCCATTCCCATTGAAACTTTTTAAATCCCTCTCAAAATTGTTGAAATTCTGTTGAAGCTTTTAAAATTCTCTCTAGAATTTTCAAAATCCATGTCCACATGTTTACAATTTCACGTAAAAAAAATGCTAAAATTCCAGTTGAAATTTTTTCAAAGTCCCTTAAAAATTTTCCAATTTTTGTCCCAATTCTTCCCATTCCCATTGAAACTTTTCAAATCCCTCTCAAAATTGTTGAAATTCTGTTGAAGCTTTTAAAATTCTCTCTAGAATTTTCAAAATCCACGTCCACATGTTTACAATTTCACGTAACAAAATGGCTAAAATTCCAGTTGAAATTTTTTCAAAGTCCCTTAAAAATTTTCCAATTTTTGTCCCAATTCTTCCCATTCCCATTGAAACTTTTCAAATCCCTCTCAAAATTGTTGAAATTCTGTTGAAGCTTTTAAAATTCTCTCTAGAATTTTCAAAATCCATGTCCACATGTTTACAATTTCACATAAAAAAATGGCTAAAATTCCAGTTGAAATTTTTTCAAAGTCCCTTAAAAATTTTCCAATTTTTGTCCCAATTCTTCCCATTCCCATTGAAAATTTTCAAATCCCTCTCAAAATTGTTGAAATTCTGTTGAAGCTTTTAAAATTCTCTCTAGAATTTTCAAAATCCACTTCAACATGTTTACAATTTCACATAAAAAAATTGCTAAAATTCCAGTTGAAATTTTTTCAAAGTCCCTTAAAAATTTTCCAATTTCTGTCCCAATTCTTCCCATTCCCATTGAAACTTTTCAAATCCCTCTCAAAATTGTTGAAATTCTGTTGAAGCTTTTAAAATTCTCTCTAGAATTTTCAAAATCCATGTCCACATGTTTACAATTTCACGTCAAAAAATTGCTAAAATTCCAGTTGGAATTTTTTCAAAGTCCCTTAAAAATTTTCCAATTTTTGTCCCAATTCTTCCCATTCCCATTGAAACTTTTCAAATCCCTCTCAAAATTGTTGAAATTCTCTTGAAGCTTTTAAAATTCTCTCTAGAATTTTCAAAATCCGTGGCCACATGTTTACAATTTCACGTCAAAAAATGGCTAAAATTCCAGTTGAAATTTTTTCAAAGTCCCTTAAAAATTTTCCAATTTTTGTCCCAATTCTTCCCATTCCCATTGAAACTTTTCAAATCCCTCTCAAAATTGTTGAAATTCTCTTGAAGCTTTTAAAATTCTCTCTAGAATTTTCAAAATCCATGTCCACATGTTTACAATTTCACATAAAAAAATGGCTAAAATTCCAGTTGAAATTTTTCAAAGTCCCTTAAAAATTTTCCAATTTTTGTCCCAATTCTTCCCATTCCCATTGAAACTTTTCAAATCCCTCTCAACATTGTTGAAATTCTGTTGAAGCTTTTAAAATTCTCTCTAGAATTTTCAAAATCCATGTCCACATGTTTACAATTTCACGTCCAAAAATGGCTAAAATTCCAGTTGAAATTTTTTCAAAGTCCCTTAAAAATTTTCCAATTTTTGTCCCAATTCTTCCCATTCCCATTGAAAATTTTCAAATCCCTCTCAAAATTGTTGAAATTCTGTTGAAGCTTTTAAAATTCTCTCTAGAATTTTCAAAATCCATGTCCACATGTTTACAATTTCACATTAAAAAATGGCTAAAATTCCAGTTGAAATTTTTTCAAAGTCCCTTAAAAATTTTCCAATTTTTGTCCCAATTCTTCCCATTCCCATTGAAACTTTTCAAATCCCTCTCAAAATTGTTGAAATTCTGTTGAAGCTTTTAAAATTCTCTCTAGAATTTTCAAAATCCATGTCCACATGTTTACAATTTCACGTCAAAAAATTGCTAAAATTCCAGTTGAAATTTTTTCAAAGTCCCTTAAAAATTTTCCAATTTCTGTCCCAATTCTTCCCATTCCCATTGAAACTTTTCAAATCCCTCTCAAAATTGTAGAAATTCTGTTGAAGCTTTTAAAATTCTCTCTAGAATTTTCAAAATCCATGGCCACATGTTTACAATTTCATGTCAAAAAATGGCTAAAATTCCAGTTGAAATTTTTTCAAAGTCCCTTCAAAATTTTCCAATTTTTGTCCCAATTCTTCCCATTCCCATTGAAACTTTTCAAATCCCTCTCAAAAGTGTTGAAATTCTGTTGAAGCTTTTAAAATTCTCTCTAGAATTTTCAAAATCCGTGGCCACATGTTTACAATTTCACGTAACAAAATGGCTAAAATTCCAGTTGAAATTTTTTCAAAGTCCCTTAAAAATTTTCCAATTTTTGTCCCAATTCTTCCCATTCCCATTGAAACTTTTCAAATCCCTCTCAAAATTGTTGAAATTCTCTTGAAGCTTTTAAAATTCTCTCTAGAATTTTCAAAATCCATGTCCACATATTTACAATTTCACATAAAAAATGGCTAAAATTCCAGTTGAAATTTTTTCAAAGTCCCTTAAAAATTTTCCAATTTTTGTCCCAATTCTTCCCATTCCCATTGAAACTTTTCAAATCCCTCTCAAAATTGTTGAAATTCTCTTGAAGCTTTTAAAATTCTCTCTAGAATTTTCAAAATCCATGGCCACATGTTTACAATTTCACATAAAAAATGGCTAAAATTCCAGTTGAAATTTTTTCAAAGTCCCTTAAAAATTTTCCAATTTTTGTCCCAATTCTTCCCATTCCCATTGAAACTTTTCAAATCCCTCTCAAAATTGTTGAAATTCTCTTGAAGCTTTTAAAATTCTCTCTAGAATTTTCAAAATCCATGGCCACATGTTTACAATTTCACGTAACAAAATGACTAAAATTCCAGTTGAAATTTTTTCAAAGTCCCTTAAAAATTTTCCAATTTTTGTCCCAATTCTTCCCATTCCCATTGAAACTTTTCAAATCCCTCTCAAAATTGTTGAAATTCTCCTGAAGCTTTAAAAATTCTCTCTAGAATTTTCAAAATCCACTTCAACATGTTTACAATTTCACGTAAAAAAATTGCTAAAATTCCAGTTGAAATTTTTTCAAAGTCCCTTAAAAATTTTCCAATTTTTGTCCCAATTCTTCCCATTCCCATTGAAACTTTTCAAATCCCTCTCAAAATTGTTGAAATTATCTTGAAGCTTTTAAAATTCTCTCTAGAATTTTCAAAATCCATGTCCACATGTTTACAATTTCACGTCAAAAAATGGCTAAAATTCCAGTTGAAATTTTTTCAAAGTCCCTTAAAAATTTTCCAATTTTTGTCCCAATTCTTCCCATTCCCATTGAAACTTTTCAAATCCCTCTCAAAATTGTTGAAATTCTGTTGAAGCTTTTAAAATTCTCTCTAGAATTTTCAAAATCCATGGCCACATGTTTACAATTTCATGTCAAAAAATTGCTAAAATTCCAGTTGAAATTTTTTCAAAGTCCCTTAAAAATTTTCCAATTTTTGTCCCAATTCTTCCCATTCCCATTGAAACTTTTCAAATCCCTCTCAAAATTGTTGAAATTCTGTTGAAGCTTTTAAAATTCTCTCTAGAATTTTCAAAATCCATGTCCACATGTTTACAATTTCATGTCAAAAAATTGCTAAAATTCCAGTTGAAATTTTTTCAAAGTCCCTTAAAAATTTTCCAATTTTTGTCCCAATTCTTCCCATTCCCATTGAAACTTTTCAAATCGCTCTCAAAATTGTTGAAATTCTCTTGAAGCTTTTAAAATTCTCTCTAGAATTTTCAAAATCCACTTCAACATGTTTACAATTTCACGTAAAAAAATGGCTAAAATTCCAGTTGAAATTTTTTCAAAGTCCCTTAAAAATTTTCCAATTTTTGTCCCAATTCTTCCCATTCCCATTGAAACTTTTCAAATCCCTCTCAAAATAGTTGAAATTCTGTTGAAGCTTTTAAAATTCTCTCTAGAATTTTCAAAATCCATGTCCACATGTTTACAATTTCACGTCAAAAAATGGCTAAAATTCCAGTTGAAATTTTTTCAAAGTCCCTTAAAAATTTTCCAGTTTTTGTCCCAATTCTTCCCATTCCCATTGAAACTTTTCAAATCCCTCTCAAAATTGTTGAAATTCTGTTGAAGCTTTTAAAATTCTCTCTAGAATTTTCAAAATCCGTGGCCACATGTTTACAATTTCACGTAACAAAATGGCTAAAATTCCAGTTGAAATTTTTTCAAAGTCCCTTAAAAATTTTCCAATTTTTGTCCCAATTCTTCCCATTCCCATTGAAACTTTTCAAATCCCTCTCAAAATTGTTGAAATTCTGTTGAAGCTTTAAAATTCTCTCTAGAATTTTCAAAATCCACTTCAACATGTTTACAATTTCACGTCAAAAAATGGCTAAAATTCCAGTTGAAATTTTTTCAAAGTCCCTTAAAAATTTTCCAATTTTTGTCCCAATTCTTCCCATTCCCATTGAAACTTTTCAAATCCCTCTCAAAATTGTTGAAATTCTGTTGAAGCTTTTTAAAATTCTCTCTAGAATTCTCAAAATCCACTTCAACATGTTTACAATTTCACGTCAAAAAATGGCTAAAATTCCAGTTGGAATTTTTTCAAAGTCCCTTAAAAATTTTCCAATTTTTGTCCCAATTCTTCCCATTCCCATTGAAACTTTTCAAATCCCTCTCAAAATTGTTGAAATTCTCTTGAAGCTTTTAAATTCTCTCTAGAATTTTCAAAATCCGTGTCCACATGTTTACAATTTCACGTAACAAAATGGCTAAAATTCCAGTTGAAATTTTTTCAAAGTCCCTTAAAAATTTTCCAATTTTTGTCCCAATTCTTCCCATTCCCATTGAAACTTTTCAAATCCCTCTCAAAATTGTTGAAATTCTGTTGAAGCTTTTAAAATTCTCTCTAGAATTTTCAAAATCCATGGCCACATGTTTACAATTTCACATAAAAAAATGGCTAAAATTCCAGTTGAAATTTTTTCAAAGTCCCTTAAAAATTTTCCAATTTTTGTCCCAATTCTTCCCATTCCCATTGAAACTTTTCAAATCCCTCTCAAAATTGTTGAAATTCTGTTGAAGCTTTTAAAATTCTCTCTAGAATTTTCAAAATCCATGGCCACATGTTTACAATTTCACGTCAAAAAATGGCTAAAATTCCAGTTGAAATTTTTTCAAAGTCCCTTTAAAATTTTCCAATTTTTGTCCCAATTCTTCCCATTCCCATTGAAACTTTTCAAATCCCTCTCAAAATTGTTGAAATTCTCTTGAAGCTTTTAAAATTCTCTCTAGAATTTTCAAAATCCACGTCCACATGTTTACAATTTCACGTAACAAAATGGCTAAAATTCCAGTTGAAATTTTTTCAAAGTCCCTTAAAAATTTTCCAATTTTTGTCCCAATTCTTCCCATTCCCATTGAAACTTTTCAAATCCCTCTCAAAATTGTTGAAATTCTCTTGAAGCTTTTAAAATTCTCTCTAGAATTTTCAAAATCCATGGCCACATGTTTACAATTTCACGTCAAAAAATGGCTAAAATTCCAGTTGAAATTTTTTCAAAGTCCCTTAAAAATTTTCCAATTTTTGTCCCAATTCTTCCCATTCCCATTGAAACTTTTCAAATCCCTCTCAAAATTGTTGAAATTCTCTTGAAGCTTTTAAAATTCTCTCTAGAATTTTCAAAATCCATGGCCACATGTTTACAATTTCATGTCAAAAAATGCTAAAATTCCAGTTGAAATTTTTCAAAGTCCCTTAAAAATTTTCCAATTTTTGTCCCAATTCTTCCCATTCCCATTGAAACTTTTCAAATCCCTCTCAAAATTGTTGAAATTCTCTTGAAGCTTTTAAAATTCTCTCTAGAATTTTCAAAATCCATGGCCACATGTTTACAATTTCACATAAAAAAATGGCTAAAATTCCAGTTGAAATTTTTCAAAGTCCCTTAAAAATTTTCCAATTTTTGTCCCAATTCTTCCCATTCCCATTGAAACTTTTCAAATCCCTCTCAAAATTGTTGAAATTCTGTTGAAGCTTTTAAAATTCTCTCTAGAATTTTCAAAATCCGTGGCCAAATGTTTACAATTTCACGTAACAAAATGGCTAAAATTCCAGTTGAAATTTTTTCAAAGTCCCTTAAAAATTTTCCAATTTTTGTCCCAATTCTTCCCATTCCCATTGAAACTTTTCAAATCCTCTCAAAATTGTTGAAATTCTCTTGAAGCTTTTAAAATTCTCTCTAGAATTTTCAAAATCCATGTCCACATGTTTACAATTTCACGTCAAAAAATGGCTAAAATTCCAGTTGAAATTTTTTCAAAGTCCCTTAAAAATTTTCCAATTTTTGTCCCAATTCTTCCCATTCCCATTGAAACTTTTCAAATCCCTCTCAAAATTGTTGAAATTCTGTTGAAGCTTTTAAAATTCTCTCTAGAATTTTCAAAATCCATGTCCACATGTTTACAATTTCATGTCAAAAAATTGCTAAAATTCCAGTTGAAATTTTTTCAAAGTCCCTTAAAAATTTTCCAATTTTTGTCCCAATTCTTCCCATTCCCATTGAAACTTTTCAAATCGCTCTCAAAATTGTTGAAATTCTCTTGAAGCTTTTAAAATTCTCTCTAGAATTTTCAAAATCCACTTCAACATGTTTACAATTTCACGTAAAAAAATGGCTAAAATTCCAGTTGAAATTTTTTCAAAGTCCCTTAAAAATTTTCCAATTTTTGTCCCAATTCTTCCCATTCCCATTGAAACTTTTCAAATCCCTCTCAAAATTGTTGAAATTCTCCTGAAGCTTTAAAAATTCTCTCTAGAATTTTCAAAATCCACTTCAACATGTTTACAATTTCACGTAACAAAATTGCTAAAATTCCAGTTGAAATTTTTTCAAAGTCCCTTAAAAATTTTCCAATTTTTGTCCCAATTCTTCCCATTCCCATTGAAACTTTTCAAATCCCTCTCAAAATTGTTGAAATTATCTTGAAGCTTTTAAAATTCTCTCTAGAATTTTCAAAATCCATGTCCACATGTTTACAATTTCACGTCAAAAAATGGCTAAAATTCCAGTTGAAATTTTTTCAAAGTCCCTTAAAAATTTTCCAATTTTTGTCCCAATTCTTCCCATTCCCATTGAAACTTTTCAAATCCCTCTCAAAATTGTTGAAATTCTGTTGAAGCTTTTAAAATTCTCTCTAGAATTTTCAAAATCCATGTCCACATGTTTACAATTTCATGTCAAAAAATTGCTAAAATTCCAGTTGAAATTTTTTCAAAGTCCCTTAAAAATTTTCCAATTTTTGTCCCAATTCTTCCCATTCCCATTGAAACTTTTCAAATCGCTCTCAAAATTGTTGAAATTCTCTTGAAGCTTTTAAAATTCTCTCTAGAATTTTCAAAATCCACTTCAACATGTTTACAATTTCACGTAAAAAAATGGCTAAAATTCCAGTTGAAATTTTTTCAAAGTCCCTTAAAAATTTTCCAATTTTTGTCCCAATTCTTCCCATTCCCATTGAAACTTTTCAAATCCCTCTCAAAATAGTTGAAATTCTGTTGAAGCTTTTAAAATTCTCTCTAGAATTTTCAAAATCCATGTCCACATGTTTACAATTTCACGTCAAAAAATGGCTAAAATTCCAGTTGAAATTTTTTCAAAGTCCCTTAAAAATTTTCCAGTTTTTGTCCCAATTCTTCCCATTCCCATTGAAACTTTTCAAATCCCTCTCAAAATTGTTGAAATTCTCTTGAAGCTTTTAAAATTCTCTCTAGAATTTTCAAAATCCGTGGCCACATGTTTACAATTTCACGTAACAAAATGGCTAAAATTCCAGTTGAAATTTTTTCAAAGTCCCTTAAAAATTTTCCAATTTTTGTCCCAATTCTTCCCATTCCCATTGAAACTTTTCAAATCCCTCTCAAAATTGTTGAAATTCTGTTGAAGCTTTTAAAATTCTCTCTAGAATTTTCAAAATCCACTTCAACATGTTTACAATTTCACGTCAAAAAATGGCTAAAATTCCAGTTGAAATTTTTTCAAAGTCCCTTTAAAAATTTTCCAATTTTTGTCCCAATTCTTCCCATTCCCATTGAAACTTTTCAAATCCCTCTCAAAATTGTTGAAATTCTGTTGAAGCTTTTAAAATTCTCTCTAGAATTTTCAAAATCCATGTCCACATGTTTACAATTTCATGTCAAAAAATTGCTAAAATTCCAGTTGAAATTTTTTCAAAGTCCCTTAAAAATTTTCCAATTTTTGTCCCAATTCTTCCCATTCCCATTGAAACTTTTCAAATCGCTCTCAAAATTGTTGAAATTCTCTTGAAGCTTTTAAAATTCTCTCTAGAATTTTCAAAATCCACTTCAACATGTTTACAATTTCACGTAAAAAAATGGCTAAAATTCCAGTTGAAATTTTTTCAAAGTCCCTTAAAAATTTTCCAATTTTTGTCCCAATTCTTCCCATTCCCATTGAAACTTTTCAAATCCCTCTCAAAATTGTTGAAATTCTCTTGAAGCTTTTAAAATTCTCTCTAGAATTTTCAAAATCCATGTCCACATGTTTACAATTTCACGTCAAAAAATGGCTAAAATTCCAGTTGAAATTTTTTCAAAGTCCCTTTATAATTTTCCAGTTTTTGTCCCAATTCTTCCCATTCCCATTGAAACTTTTCAAATCCCTCTCAAAATTGTTGAAATTCTGTTGAAGCTTTTAAAATTCTCTCTAGAATTTTCAAAATCCGTGGCCACATGTTTACAATTTCACGTAACAAAATGGCTAAAATTCCAGTTGAAATTTTTTCAAAGTCCCTTAAAAATTTTCCAATTTTTGTCCCAATTCTTCCCATTCCCATTGAAACTTTTCAAATCCCTCTCAAAATTGTTGAAATTCTGTTGAAGCTTTAAAATTCTCTCTAGAATTTTCAAAATCCACTTCAACATGTTTACAATTTCACGTCAAAAATGGCTAAAATTCCAGTTGAAATTTTTTCAAAGTCCCTTAAAAATTTTCCAATTTTTGTCCCAATTCTTCCCATTCCCATTGAAACTTTTCAAATCCCTCTCAAAATTGTTGAAATTCTGTTGAAGCTTTTAAATTCTCTCTAGAATTCTCAAAATCCATGGCCACATGTTTACAATTTCACGTCAAAAAATGGCTAAAATTCCAGTTGGAATTTTTTCAAAGTCCCTTAAAAATTTTCCAATTTTTGTCCCAATTCTTCCCATTCCCATTGAAACTTTTCAAATCCCTCTCAAAATTGTTGAAATTCTCTTGAAGCTTTTAAAATTCTCTCTAGAATTTTCAAAATCCGTGTCCACATGTTTACAATTTCACGTAACAAAATGGCTAAAATTCCAGTTGAAATTTTTTCAAAGTCCCTTAAAAATTTTCCAATTTTTGTCCCAATTCTTCCCATTCCCATTGAAACTTTTCAAATCCCTCTCAAAATTGTTGAAATTCTGTTGAAGCTTTTAAAATTCTCTCTAGAATTTTCAAAATCCATGGCCACATGTTTACAATTTCACATAAAAAAATGGCTAAAATTCCAGTTGAAATTTTTTCAAAGTCCCTTAAAAATTTTCCAATTTTTGTCCCAATTCTTCCCATTCCCATTGAAACTTTTCAAATCCCTCTCAAAATTGTTGAAATTCTGTTGAAGCTTTTAAAATTCTCTCTAGAATTTTCAAAATCCATGGCCACATGTTTACAATTTCACGTCAAAAAATGGCTAAAATTCCAGTTGAAATTTTTTCAAAGTCCCTTAAAATTTTCCAATTTTTGTCCCAATTCTTCCCATTCCCATTGAAACTTTTCAAATCCCTCTCAAAATTGTTGAAATTCTCTTGAAGCTTTTAAAATTCTCTCTAGAATTTTCAAAATCCATGTCCACATGTTTACAATTTCACATAAAAAAATGGCTAAAATTCCAGTTGAAATTTTTTCAAAGTCCCTTTAAAATTTTCCAATTTTTGTCCCAATTCTTCCCATTCCCATTGAAACTTTTCAAATCCCTCTCAAAATAGTTGAAATTCTGTTGAAGCTTTTAAAATTCTCTCTAGAATTTTCAAAATCCACGTCCACATGTTTACAATTTCACGTAACAAAATGGCTAAAATTCCAGTTGAAATTTTTTCAAAGTCCCTTAAAAATTTTCCAATTTTTGTCCCAATTCTTCCCATTCCCATTGAAACTTTTCAAATCCCTCTCAAAATTGTTGAAATTCTCTTGAAGCTTTTAAAATTCTCTCTAGAATTTTCAAAAATCCATGGCCACATGTTTACAATTTCATGTCAAAAAATTGCTAAAATTCCAGTTGAAATTTTTTCAAAGTCCCTTAAAAATTTTCCAATTTTTGTCCCAATTCTTCCCATTCCCATTGAAACTTTTCAAATCCCTCTCAAAATTGTTGAAATTCTCTTGAAGCTTTTAAAATTCTCTCTAGAATTTTCAAAATCCATGGCCACATGTTTACAATTTCACGTCAAAAATTGCTAAAATTCCAGTTGAAATTTTTCAAAGTCCCTTAAAAATTTTCCAATTTTTGTCCCAATTCTTCCCATTCCCATTGAACCTTTTCAAATCCCTCTCAAAATTGTTGAAATTCTCTTGAAGCTTTTAAAATTCTCTCTAGAATTTTCAAAATCCACGTCCACATGTTTACAATTTCACGTAACAAAATGGCTAAAATTCCAGTTGAAATTTTTTCAAAGTCCTTAAAAATTTTCCAATTTTTGTCCCAATTCTTCCCATTCCCATTGAAACTTTTCAAATCCCTCTCAAAATTGTTGAAATTCTGTTGAAGCTTTTAAAATTCTCTCTAGAATTTTCAAAATCCATGTCCACATGTTTACAATTTCATGTCAAAAAATGGCTAAAATTCCAGTTGAAATTTTTCAAAGTCCCTTAAAAATTTTCCAATTTTTGTCCCAATTCTTCCCATTCCCATTGAAACTTTTCAAATCCCTCTCAAAATTGTTGAAATTCTGTTGAAGCTTTTAAAATTCTCTCTAGAATTTTCAAAATCCATGGCCACATGTTTACAATTTCACGTCAAAAAATGGCTAAAATTCCAGTTGAAATTTTTTCAAAGTCCCTTAAAAATTTTCCAATTTTTGTCCCAATTCTTCCCATTCCCATTGAAACTTTTCAAATCCCTCTCAAAATTGTTGAAATTCTCTTGAAGCTTTTAAAATTCTCTCTAGAATTTTCAAAATCCATGGCCACATGTTTACAATTTCATGTCAAAAAATGCTAAAATTCCAGTTGAAATTTTTTCAAAGTCCCTTAAAAATTTTCCAATTTTTGTCCCAATTCTTCCCATTCCCATTGAAACTTTTCAAATCCCTCTCAAAATTGTTGAAATTCTCTTGAAGCTTTTAAAATTCTCTCTAGAATTTTCAAAATCCATGGCCACATGTTTACAATTTCACATAAAAAAATGGCTAAAATTCCAGTTGAAATTTTTTCAAAGTCCCTTAAAAATTTTCCAATTTTTGTCCCAATTCTTCCCATTCCCATTGAAACTTTTCAAATCCCTCTCAAAATTGTTGAAATTCTCTTGAAGCTTTTAAAATTCTCTCTAGAATTTTCAAAATCCGTGGCCAAATGTTTACAATTTCACGTAACAAAATGGCTAAAATTCCAGTTGAAATTTTTTTCAAAGTCCCTTAAAAATTTTCCAATTTTTGTCCCAATTCTTCCCATTCCCATTGAAACTTTTCAAATCCCTCTCAAAATTGTTGAAATTCTCTTGAAGCTTTTAAAATTCTCTCTAGAATTTTCAAAATCCGTGTCCACATGTTTACAATTTCACGTAACAAAATGGCTAAAATTCCAGTTGAAATTTTTTCAAAGTCCCTTAAAAATTTTCCAATTTTTGTCCCAATTCTTCCCATTCCCATTGAAACTTTTCAAATCCCTCTCAAAATTGTTGAAATTCTGTTGAAGCTTTTAAAATTCTCTCTAGAATTTTCAAAATCCATGGCCACATGTTTACAATTTCACATAAAAAAATTGCTAAAATTCCAGTTGAAATTTTTTCAAAGTCCCTTAAAAATTTTCCAATTTTTGTCCCAATTCTTCCCATTCCCATTGAAACTTTTCAAATCCCTCTCAAAATTGTTGAAATTCTGTTGAAGCTTTAAAAATTCTCTCTAGAATTTTCAAAATCCATGGCCACATGTTTACAATTTCACATAAAAAAATGGCTAAAATTCCAGTTGAAATTTTTTCAAAGTCCCTTAAAAATTTTCCAATTTTTGTCCCAATTCTTCCCATTCCCATTGAAAATTTTCAAATCCCTCTCAAAATTGTTGAAATTCTCTTGAAGCTTTTAAAATTCTCTCTAGAATTTTCAAAATCCATGGCCACATGTTTACAATTTCACATAAAAAAATGGCTAAAATTCCAGTTGAAATTTTTTCAAAGTCCCTTAAAAATTTTCCAATTTTTGTCCCAATTCTTCCCATTCCCATTGAAACTTTTCAAATCCCTCTCAAAATTGTTGAAATTCTCTTGAAGCTTTTAAAATTCTCTCTAGAATTTTCAAAATCCATGGCCACATGTTTACAATTTCATGTCAAAAAATGCTAAAATTCCAGTTGAAATTTTTTCAAAGTCCCTTAAAAATTTTCCAATTTTTGTCCCAATTCTTCCCATTCCCATTGAAACTTTTCAAATCCCTCTCAAAATTGTTGAAATTCTCTTGAAGCTTTTAAAATTCTCTCTAGAATTTTCAAAATCCATGGCCACATGTTTACAATTTCACGTCAAAAAATGGCTACAATTCCAGTTGAAATTTTTTCAAAGTCCCTTAAAAATTTTCCAATTTTTGTCCCAATTCTTCCCATTCCCATTGAAACTTTTCAAATCCCTCTCAAAATTGTTGAAATTCTGTTGAAGCTTTTAAAATTCTCTCTAGAATTTTCAAAATCCGTGGCCAAATGTTTACAATTTCACGTAACAAAATGGCTAAAATTCCAGTTGAAATTTTTTCAAAGTCCCTTAAAAATTTTCCAATTTTTGTCCCAATTCTTCCCATTCCCATTGAAACTTTTCAAATCCCTCTCAAAATTGTTGAAATTCTGTTGAAGCTTTTAAAATTCTCTCTAGAATTTTCAAAATCCATGTCCACATGTTTACAATTTCATGTCAAAAAATGGCTAAAATTCCAGTTGAAATTTTTTCAAAGTCCCTTAAAAATTTTCCAATTTTTGTCCCAATTCTTCCCATTCCCATTGAAACTTTTCAAATCCCTCTCAAAATTGTTGAAATTCTGTTGAAGCTTTTAAAATTCTCTCTAGAATTTTCAAAATCCATGGCCACATGTTTACAATTTCACGTCAAAAAATGGCTAAAATTCCAGTTGAAATTTTTTCAAAGTCCCTTAAAAATTTTCCAATTTTTGTCCCAATTCTTCCCATTCCCATTGAAACTTTTCAAATCCCTCTCAAAATTGTTGAAATTCTCTTGAAGCTTTTAAAATTCTCTCTAGAATTTTCAAAATCCATGGCCACATGTTTACAATTTCATGTCAAAAAATGCTAAAATTCCAGTTGAAATTTTTTCAAAGTCCCTTAAAAATTTTCCAATTTTTGTCCCAATTCTTCCCATTCCCATTGAAACTTTTCAAATCCCTCTCAAAATTGTTGAAATTCTCTTGAAGCTTTTAAAATTCTCTCTAGAATTTTCAAAATCCATGGCCACATGTTTACAATTTCACATAAAAAAATGGCTAAAATTCCAGTTGAAATTTTTTCAAAGTCCCTTAAAAATTTTCCAATTTTTGTCCCAATTCTTCCCATTCCCATTGAAACTTTTCAAATCCCTCTCAAAATTGTTGAAATTCTCTTGAAGCTTTTAAAATTCTCTCTAGAATTTTCAAAATCCGTGGCCAAATGTTTACAATTTCACGTAACAAAATGGCTAAAATTCCAGTTGAAATTTTTTCAAAGTCCCTTAAAAATTTTCCAATTTTTGTCCCAATTCTTCCCATTCCCATTGAAACTTTTCAAATCCCTCTCAAAATTGTTGAAATTCTCTTGAAGCTTTTAAAATTCTCTCTAGAATTTTCAAAATCCGTGTCCACATGTTTACAATTTCACGTAACAAAATGGCTAAAATTCCAGTTGAAATTTTTTCAAAGTCCCTTAAAAATTTTCCAATTTTTGTCCCAATTCTTCCCATTCCCATTGAAACTTTTCAAATCCCTCTCAAAATTGTTGAAATTCTGTTGAAGCTTTTAAAATTCTCTCTAGAATTTTCAAAATCCATGGCCACATGTTTACAATTTCACATAAAAAAATTGCTAAAATTCCAGTTGAAATTTTTTCAAAGTCCCTTAAAAATTTTCCAATTTTTGTCCCAATTCTTCCCATTCCCATTGAAACTTTTCAAATCCCTCTCAAAATTGTTAAAATTCTGTTGAAGCTTTTAAAATTCTCTCTAGAATTTTCAAAATCCATGGCCACATGTTTACAATTTCACATAAAAAAATGGCTAAAATTCCAGTTGAAATTTTTTCAAAGTCCCTTAAAAATTTTCCAATTTTTGTCCCAATTCTTCCCATTCCCATTGAAAATTTTCAAATCCCTCTCAAAATTGTTGAAATTCTCTTGAAGCTTTTAAAATTCTCTCTAGAATTTTCAAAATCCATGGCCACATGTTTACAATTTCACATAAAAAAATGGCTAAAATTCCAGTTGAAATTTTTTCAAAGTCCCTTAAAAATTTTCCAATTTTTGTCCCAATTCTTCCCATTCCCATTGAAACTTTTCAAATCCCTCTCAAAATTGTTGAAATTCTCTTGAAGCTTTTAAAATTCTCTCTAGAATTTTCAAAATCCATGGCCACATGTTTACAATTTCATGTCAAAAAATGCTAAAATTCCAGTTGAAATTTTTTCAAAGTCCCTTAAAAATTTTCCAATTTTTGTCCCAATTCTTCCCATTCCCATTGAAACTTTTCAAATCCCTCTCAAAATTGTTGAAATTCTCTTGAAGCTTTTAAAATTCTCTCTAGAATTTTCAAAATCCATGGCCACATGTTTACAATTTCACGTCAAAAAATGGCTACAATTCCAGTTGAAATTTTTTCAAAGTCCCTTAAAAATTTTCCAATTTTTGTCCCAATTCTTCCCATTCCCATTGAAACTTTTCAAATCCCTCTCAAAATTGTTGAAATTCTGTTGAAGCTTTTAAAATTCTCTCTAGAATTTTCAAAATCCGTGGCCAAATGTTTACAATTTCACGTAACAAAATGGCTAAAATTCCAGTTGAAATTTTTTCAAAGTCCCTTAAAAATTTTCCAATTTTTGTCCCAATTCTTCCCATTCCCATTGAAACTTTTCAAATCCCTCTCAAAATTGTTGAAATTCTGTTGAAGCTTTTAAAATTCTCTCTAGAATTTTCAAAATCCACTTCAACATGTTTACAATTTCACGTCAAAAAATGGCTAAAATTCCAGTTGAAATTTTTTCAAAGTCCCTTAAAAATTTTCCAATTTTTGTCCCAATTCTTCCCATTCCCATTGAAACTTTTCAAATCCCTCTCAAAATTGTTGAAATTCTGTTGAAGCTTTTTAAAATTCTCTCTAGAATTTTCAAAATCCATGGCCACATGTTTACAATTTCACATAAAAAAATGGCTAAAATTCCAGTTGAAATTTTTTCAAAGTCCCTTAAAAATTTTCCAATTTTTGTCCCAATTCTTCCCATTCCCATTGAAACTTTTCAAATCCCTCTCAAAATTGTTGAAATTCTGTTGAAGCTTTTAAAATTCTCTCTAGAATTTTCAAAATCCATGGCCACATGTTTACAATTTCACATAAAAAAATGGCTAAAATTCCAGTTGAAATTTTTTCAAAGTCCCTTAAAAATTTTCCAATTTTTGTCCCAATTCTTCCCATTCCCATTGAAAATTTTCAAATCCCTCTCAAAATTGTTGAAATTCTCTTGAAGCTTTTAAAATTCTCTCTAGAATTTTCAAAATCCATGGCCACATGTTTACAATTTCACATAAAAAAATGGCTAAAATTCCAGTTGAAATTTTTTCAAAGTCCCTTAAAAATTTTCCAATTTTTGTCCCAATTCTTCCCATTCCCATTGAAACTTTTCAAATCCCTCTCAAAATTGTTGAAATTCTGTTGAAGCTTTTAAAATTCTCTCTAGAATTTTCAAAATCCATGTCCACATGTTTACAATTTCACATAAAAAAATGGCTAAAATTCCAGTTGAAATTTTTTCAAAGTCCCTTAAAAATTTTCCAATTTTTGTCCCAATTCTTCCCATTCCCATTGAAACTTTTCAAATCCCTCTCAAAATTGTTGAAATTCTGTTGAAGCTTTTAAAATTCTCTCTAGAATTTTCAAAATCCATGGCCACATGTTTACAATTTCACGTCAAAAAATGGCTAAAATTCCAGTTGAAATTTTTTCAAAGTCCCTTAAAAATTTTCCAATTTTTGTCCCAATTCTTCCCATTCCCATTGAAACTTTTCAAATCCCTCTCAAAATTGTTGAAATTCTCTTGAAGCTTTTAAAATTCTCTCTAGAATTTTCAAAATCCATGTCCACATGTTTACAATTTCACGTCAAAAAATGGCTAAAATTCCAGTTGAAATTTTTTCAAAGTCCCTTAAAAATTTTCCAATTTTTGTCCCAATTCTTCCCATTCCCATTGAAACTTTTCAAATCCCTCTCAAAATTGTTGAAATTCTGTTGAAGCTTTTAAAATTCTCTCTAGAATTTTCAAAATCCATGTCCACATGTTTACAATTTCACGTAACAAAATGGCTAAAATTCCAGTTGAAATTTTTTCAAAGTCCCTTAAAAATTTTCCAATTTTTGTCCCAATTCTTCCCATTCCCATTGAAACTTTTCAAATCCCTCTCAAAATTGTTGAAATTCTCTTGAAGCTTTTAAAATTCTCTCTAGAATTTTCAAAATCCATGGCCACATGTTTACAATTTCACGTAAAAAATGGCTAAAATTCCAGTTGAAATTTTTTCAAAGTCCCTTAAAAATTTTCCAATTTTTGTCCCAATTCTTCCCATTCCCATTGAAACTTTTCAAATCCCTCTCAAAATTGTTGAAATTCTCTTGAAGCTTTTAAAATTCTCTCTAGAATTTTCAAAATCCATGTCCACATGTTTACAATTTCACATAAAAAAATGGCTAAAATTCCAGTTGAAATTTTTTCAAAGTCCCTTAAAAATTTTCCAATTTTTGTCCCAATTCTTCCCATTCCCATTGAAACTTTTCAAATCCCTCTCAAAATTGTTGAAATTCTGTTGAAGCTTTTAAAATTCTCTCTAGAATTTTCAAAATCCGTGGCCAAATGTTTACAATTTCACGTAACAAAATGGCTAAAATTCCAGTTGAAATTTTTTCAAAGTCCCTTAAAAATTTTCCAATTTTTGTCCCAATTCTTCCCATTCCCATTGAAACTTTTCAAATCCCTCTCAAAATTGTTGAAATTCTGTTGAAGCTTTTAAAATTCTCTCTAGAATTTTCAAAATCCACTTCCACATGTTCACAATTTCACGTCAAAAAATGGCTAAAATTCCAGTTGAAATTTTTTCAAAGTCCCTTAAAAATTTTCCAATTTTTGTCCCAATTCTTCCCATTCCCATTGAAACTTTTCAAATCCCTCTCAAAATTGTTGAAATTCTGTTGAAGCTTTTAAAATTCTCTCTAGAATTTTCAAAATCCATGGCCACATGTTTACAATTTCACATAAAAAAATGGCTAAAATTCCAGTTGAAATTTTTTCAAAGTCCCTTAAAAATTTTCCAATTTTTGTCCCAATTCTTCCCATTCCCATTGAAACTTTTCAAATCCCTCTCAAAATTGTTGAAATTCTGTTGAAGCTTTTAAAATTCTCTCTAGAATTTTCAAAATCCATGGCCACATGTTTACAATTTCACATAAAAAAATGGCTAAAATTCCAGTTGAAATTTTTTCAAAGTCCCTTAAAAATTTTCCAATTTTTGTCCCAATTCTTCCCATTCCCATTGAAAATTTTCAAATCCCTCTCAAAATTGTTGAAATTCTCTTGAAGCTTTTAAAATTCTCTCTAGAATTTTCAAAATCCATGGCCACATGTTTACAATTTCACATAAAAAAATGGCTAAAATTCCAGTTGAAATTTTTTCAAAGTCCCTTAAAAATTTTCCAATTTTTGTCCCAATTCTTCCCATTCCCATTGAAACTTTTCAAATCCCTCTCAAAATTGTTGAAATTCTGTTGAAGCTTTTAAAATTCTCTCTAGAATTTTCAAAATCCATGTCCACATGTTTACAATTTCACATAAAAAAATGGCTAAAATTCCAGTTGAAATTTTTTCAAAGTCCCTTAAAAATTTTCCAATTTTTGTCCCAATTCTTCCCATTCCCATTGAAACTTTTCAAATCCCTCTCAGAATTGTAGAAATTCTGTTGAAGCTTTTAAAATTCTCTCTAGAATTTTCAAAATCCATGGCCACATGTTTACAATTTCACGTAACAAAATGGCTAAAATTCCAGTTGAAATTTTTTCAAAGTCCCTTAAAAATTTTCCAATTTTTGTCCCAATTCTTCCCATTCCCATTGAAACTTTTCAAATCCCTCTCAAAATTGTTGAAATTCTGTTGAAGCTTTTAAAATTCTCTCTAGAATTTTCAAAATCCATGGCCACATGTTTACAATTTCACGTCAAAAAATGGCTAAAATTCCAGTTGAAATTTTTTCAAAGTCCCTTAAAAATTTTCCAATTTTTGTCCCAATTCTTCCCATTCCCATTGAAACTTTTCAAATC
>NW_028115820.1:0-29144 GCF_964273445.1 Streptopelia decaocto
AAAAAAAATGCTAAAATTCCAGTTGAAATTTTTTCAAAGTCCCTTAAAAATTTTCCAATTTTTGTCCCAATTCTTCCCATTCCCATTGAAACTTTTCAAATCCCTCTCAAAACTGTTGAAATTCTGTTGAAACTTTTAAACTTCTCTCTAGAATTTTCAAAACCCACTTCAACATGTTTACAATTTCACATCAAAATTGCTAAAATTCCAGTTGAAATTTTTTCAAAGTCCCTTAAAAATTTTCCAGTTTTCGTCCCAATTCTTCCCATTCCCATTGAAACTTTTCAAATCCCTCTCAAAACTGTTGAAATTCTCTTGAAGCTTTTAAAATTCTCTCTAGAATTTTCAAAATCCATGTCCACAGGTTTACAATTTCACGTCAAAATTGCTAAAATTCCAGTTGAAATTTTTTCAAAGTCCCTTCAAAATTTTCCAGTTTTCGTCCCAATTCTTCCCATTCCCATTGAAACTTTTCAAATCCCTCTCAAAACCGTGGAAATTCTGTTGAAGCTTTTAAAATTCTCTCTAGAATTTTCAAAATCCACTTCAACATGTTTACAATTTCACGTCAAAATTGCTAAAATTCCAGTTGAAATTTTTTCAAAGTCCCTTAAAAATTTTCCAGTTTTCGTCCCAATTCTTCCCATTCCCATTGAAACTTTTCAAATCCCTCTCAAAACTGTGGAAATTCTCTTGAAGCTTTTAAAATTCTCTCTAGAATTTTCAAAATCCATGTCCACAGGTTTACAATTTCACGTCAAAATGGCTAAAATTCCAGTTGAAATTTTTTCAAAGTCCCTTCAAAATTTTCCAATTTTCGTCCCAATTCTTCCCATTCCCATTGAAACTTTTCAAATCCCTCTCAAAACTGTTGAAATCCTATTGAAAGTTTGAAACTTCTCTCTAGAATTTTCAAAATCCATGTCCACAGGTTTACAATTTCACGTCAAAATTGCTAAAATTCCAGTTGAAATTTTTTCAAAGTCCCTTAAAAATTTTCCAATTTTCGTCCCAATTCTTCCCATTCCCATTCCCACTGAAACTTTTCAAATCCCTCTCAAAACTGTTGAAATTCTGTTGAGGCTTTTAAAATTCTCTCTAGAATTTTCAAAATCCATGTCCACATGTTTACAATTTCACGTCAAAATTGCTAAAATTCCAGTTGAAATTTTTTCAAAGTCCCTTAAAAATTTTCCAATTTTCGTCCCAATTCTTCCCATTCCCATTGAAACTTTTCAAATCCCTCTCAAAACTGTTGAAATTCTGTTGAAGCTTTTAAAATTCTCTCTAGAATTTTCAAAATCCATGTCCACATGTTTACAATTTCACGTAAAAAAAATGCTAAAATTCCAGTTGAAATTTTTTCAAAGTCCCTTAAAAATTTTCCAATTTTTGTCCCAATTCTTCCCATTCCCATTGAAACTTTTCAAATCCCTCTCAAAACTGTTGAAATTCTGTTGAAACTTTTAAACTTCTCTCTAGAATTTTCAAAACCCACTTCAACATGTTTACAATTTCACATCAAAATTGCTAAAATTCCAGTTGAAATTTTTTCAAAGTCCCTTAAAAATTTTCCAGTTTTCGTCCCAATTCTTCCCATTCCCATTGAAACTTTTCAAATCCCTCTCAAAACTGTTGAAATTCTCTTGAAGCTTTTAAAATTCTCTCTAGAATTTTCAAAATCCATGTCCACAGGTTTACAATTGCACGTCAAAATTGCTAAAATTCCAGTTGAAATTTTTTCAAAGTCCCTTAAAAATTTTCCAGTTTTCGTCCCAATTCTTCCCATTCCCATTGAAACTTTTCAAATCCCTCTCAAAACTGTGGAAATTCTCTTGAAGCTTTTAAAATTCTCTCTAGAATTTTCAAAATCCACTTCAACATGTTTACAATTTCACGTCAAAATTGCTAAAATTCCAGTTGAAATTTTTTCAAAGTCCCTTAAAAATTTTCCAGTTTTCGTCCCAATTCTTCCCATTCCCATTGAAACTTTTCAAATCCCTCTCAAAACTGTGGAAATTCTCTTGAAGCTTTTAAAATTCTCTCTAGAATTTTCAAAATCCATGTCCACAGGTTTACAATTTCACGTCAAAATGGCTAAAATTCCAGTTGAAATTTTTTCAAAGTCCCTTCAAAATTTTCCAATTTTCGTCCCAATTCTTCCCATTCCCATTGAAACTTTTCAAATCCCTCTCAAAACTGTTGAAATCCTATTGAAAGTTTGAAACTTCTCTCTAGAATTTTCAAAATCCATGTCCACAGGTTTACAATTTCACGTCAAAATTGCTAAAATTCCAGTTGAAATTTTTTCAAAGTCCCTTAAAAATTTTCCAATTTTCGTCCCAATTCTTCCCATTCCCATTGAAACTTTTCAAATCCCTCTCAAAACTGTTGAAATTCTCTTGAAGCTTTTAAAATTCTCTCTAGAATTTTCAAAATCCACTTCAACATGTTTACAATTTCACGTCAAAATTGCTAAAATTCCAGTTGAAATTTTTTCCAAGTCCCTTAAAAATTTTCCAATTTTTGTCCCAATTCTTCCCATTCCCATTGAAACTTTTCAAATCCCTCTCAAAATTGTTGAAATTCTGTTGAAGCTTTTAAAATTCTCTCTAGAATTTTCAAAATCCATGTCCACATGTTTACAATTTCACGTCAAAATTGCTAAAATTCCAGTTGAAATTTTTTCAAAGTCCCTTAAAAATTTTCCAATTTTTGTCCCAATTCTTCCCATTCCCATTGAAACTTTTCAAATCCCTCTCAAAACTGTTGAAATTCTGTTGAGGCTTTTAAAATTCTCTCTAGAATTTTCAAAATCTATGTCCACATGTTTACAATTTCACATCAAAATGGCTAAAATTCCAGTTGAAATTTTTTCAAAGTCCCTTAAAAATTTTCCAATTTTCCTCCCAATTCTTCCCATTCCCATTGAAACTTTTCAAATCCCTCTCAAAACTGTTGAAATCCTATTGAAAGTTTGAAACTTCTCTCTAGAATTTTCAAAATCCATGTCCACAGGTTTACAATTTCACGTCAAAATTGCTAAAATTCCAGTTGAAATTTTTTCAAAGTCCCTTAAAAATTTTCCAATTTTCGTCCCAATTCTTCCCATTCCCATTCCCACTGAAACTTTTCAAATCCCTCTCAAAACTGTTGAAATTCTGTTGAAGCTTTTAAAATTCTCTCTAGAATTTTCCAAATCCACTTCAACATGTTTACAATTTCACGTCAAAATTGCTAAAATTCCAGTTGAAATTTTTTCAAAGTCCCTTAAAAATTTTCCAATTTTCGTCCCAATTCTTCCCATTCCCATTGAAACTTTTCAAATCCCTCTCAAAACTGTTGAAATTCTGTTGAAGCTTTTAAAATTCTCTCTAGAATTTTCAAAATCCACTTCAACATGTTTACAATTTCACGTCAAAATTGCTAAAATTCCAGTTGAAATTTTTTCCAAGTCCCTTAAAATTTTTCCAATTTTTGTCCCAATTCTTCCCATTCCCATTGAAACTTTTCAAATCCCTCTCAAAATTGTTGAAATTCTGTTGAAGCTTTTAAAATTCTCTCTAGAATTTTCAAAATCCATGTCCACATCTTTACAATTTCACGTCAAAATTGCTAAAATTCCAGTTGAAATTTTTTCAAAGTCCCTTAAAAATTTTCCAATTTTTGTCCCAATTCTTCCCATTCCCATTGAAACTTTTCAAATCCCTCTCAAAACTGTTGAAATTCTGTTGAGGCTTTTAAAATTCTCTCTAGAATTTTCAAAATCTATGTCCACATGTTTACAATTTCACGTCAAAATTGCTAAAATTCCAGTTGAAATTTTTTCAAAGTCCCTTAAAAATTTTCCAATTTTTGTCCCAATTCTTCCCATTCCCATTGAAACTTTTCAAATCCCTCTCAAAACTGTTGAAATTCTGTTGAAGCTTTTAAAATTCTCTCTAGAATTTTCAAAATCCATGTCCACATGTTTACAATTTCACGTCAAAATTGCTAAAATTCCAGTTGAAATTTTTTCAAAGTCCCTTAAACATTTTCCAGATTTCGTCCCAATTCTTCCCATTCCCATTGAAACTTTTCAAATCCCTCTCAAAATGGTTGAAATCCTACTGAAAGTTTGAAACTACTCTCTAGAATTTTCAAAATCCATGTCCACAGGTTTACAATTTCACGTCAAAATTGCTAAAATTCCAGTTGAAATTTTTTCAAAGTCCCTTCAAAATTTTCCAATTTTCGTCCCAATTCTTCCCATTCCCATTGAAACTTTTCAAATCCCTCTCAAAACTGTTGAAATCCTATTGAAAGTTTGAAACTTCTCTCTAGAATTTTCAAAATCCATGTCCACAGGTTTACAACTTCACGTCAAAATTGCTAAAATTCCAGTTGAAATTTTTTCAAAGTCCCTTAAAAATTTTCCAATTTTCGTCCCAATTCTTCCCATTCCCATTCCCATTGAAACTTTTCAAATCCCTCTCAAAACTGTGGAAATTCTCTTGAAACTTTTATAATTCTCTCTAGAATTTTCAAAATCCACTTCAACATGTTTACAATTTCACGTCAAAATTGCTAAAATTCCAGTTGAAATGTTTTCAAAGTCCCTTAAAAATTTTCCAATTTTCGTCCCAATTCTTCCCATTCCCATTGAAACTTTTCAAATCCCTCTCAAAACTGTTGAAATTCTGTTGAAGCTTTTAAAATTCTCTCTAGAATTTTCAAAATCCACTTCAACATGTTTACAATTTCATGTCAAAAAATGCTAAAATTCCAGTTGAAATTTTTTCAAAGTCCCTTAAAAATTTTCCAATTTTCATCCCAATTCTTCCCATTCCCATTGAAACTTTTCAAATCCCTCTCAAAATTGTTGAAATTCTGTTGAAGCTTTTAAAATTCTCTCTAGAATTTTCAAAATCCATGTCCACAGGTTTACAATTTCACGTCAAAAAATTGCTAAAATTCCAGTTGAAATTTTTTCAAAGTCCCTTAAAAATTTTCCAATTTTTGTCCCAATTCTTCCCATTCCCATTGAAACTTTTCAAATCCCTCTCAAAACTGTTGAAATTCTGTTGAGGTTTTTAAAATTCTCTCTAGAATTTTCAAAATCCATGTCCACATGTTTACAATTTCACGTCAAAATTGCTAAAATTCCAGTTGAAATTTTTTCAAAGTCCCTTAAAAATTTTCCAATTTTCATCCCAATTCTTCCCATTCCCATTGAAACTTTTCAAATCCCTCTCAAAACTGTGGAAATTCTCTTGAAGCTTTTAAAATTCTCTGTAGAATTTTCAAAATCCATGTCCACATGTTCACAACTTCACGTCAAAATTGCTAAAATTCTAGTTGAAATTTTTTCAAAGTCCCTTCAAAATTTTCCAATTTTCGTCCCAATTCTTCCCATTCCCATTGAAACTTTTCAAATCCCTCTCAAAACTGTTGAAATCCTATTGAAAGTTTGAAACTTCTCTCTAGAATTTTCAAAATCCATGTCCACAGGTTTACAACTTCACGTCAAAATTGCTAAAATTCCAGTTGAAATTTTTTCAAAGTCCCTTAAAAATTTTCCAATTTTCATCCCAATTCTTCACATTCCCATTCCCATTGAAACTTTTCAAATCCCTCTCAAAACTGTGGAAATTCTCTTGAAACTTTTAAAATTCTCTCTAGAATTTTCAAAATCCACTTCAACATGTTTACAATTTCACGTCAAAATTGCTAAAATTCCAGTTGAAATGTTTTCAAAGTCCCTTAAAAATTTTCCAATTTTCGTCCCAATTCTTCCCATTCCCATTGAAACTTTTCAAATCCCTCTCAAAACTGTTGAAATTCTGTTGAAGCTTTTAAAATTCTCTCTAGAATTTTCAAATCCACTTCAACATGTTTACAATTTCACGTCAAAAAATGCTAAAATTCCAGTTGAAATTTTTCAAAGTCCCTTAAAAATTTTCCAATTTTCATCCCAATTCTTCCCATTCCCATTGAAACTTTTCAAATCCCTCTCAAAATTGTTGAAATTCTGTTGAAGCTTTTAAAATTCTCTCTAGAATTTTCAAAATCCATGTCCACAGGTTTACAATTTCACGTGTAAAAAATGGCTAAAATTCCAGTTGAAATTTTTTCAAAGTCCCTTAAAAATTTTCCAATTTTTGTCCCAATTCTTCCCATTCCCATTGAAACTTTTCAAATCCCTCTCAAAACTGTTGAAATTCTGTTGAGGCTTATAAAATTCTCTCTAGAATTTTCAAAATCCATGTCCACATGTTTACAATTTCACGTCAAAATTGCTAAAATTCCAGTTGAAATTTTTTCAAAGTCCCTTCAAAATTTTCCAATTTTCCTCCCAATTCTTCCCATTCCCATTGAAACTTTTCAAATCCCTCTCAAAACTGTTGAAATCCTATTGAAAGTTTGAAACTTCTCTCTAGAATTTTCAAAATCCATGTCCACAGGTTTACAATTTCACGTCAAAATTGCTAAAATTCCAGTTGAAATTTTTTCAAAGTCCCTTAAAAATTTTCCAATTTTCGTCCCAATTCTTCCCATTCCCATTCCCACTGAAACTTTTCAAATCCCTCTCAAAACTGTTGAAATTCTGTTGAAGCTTTTAAAATTCTCTCTAGAATTTTCCAAATCCACTTCAACATGTTTACAATTTCACGTCAAAATTGCTAAAATTCCAGTTGAAATTTTTTCAAAGTCCCTTAAAAATTTTCCAATTTTCGTCCCAATTCTTCCCATTCCCATTGAAACTTTTCAAATCCCTCTCAAAACTGTTGAAATTCTGTTGAAGCTTTTAAAATTCTCTCTAGAATTTTCAAAATCCACTTCAACATGTTTACAATTTCACGTCAAAATTGCTAAAATTCCAGTTGAAATTTTTTCCAAGTCCCTTAAAAATTTTCCAATTTTTGTCCCAATTCTTCCCATTCCCATTGAAACTTTTCAAATCCCTCTCAAAATTGTTGAAATTCTGTTGAAGCTTTTAAAATTCTCTCTAGAATTTTCAAAATCCATGTCCACATCTTTACAATTTCACGTCAAAATTGCTAAAATTCCAGTTGAAATTTTTTCAAAGTCCCTTAAAAATTTTCCAATTTTTGTCCCAATTCTTCCCATTCCCATTGAAACTTTTCAAATCCCTCTCAAAACTGTTGAAATTCTGTTGAGGCTTTTAAAATTCTCTCTAGAATTTTCAAAATCTATGTCCACATGTTTACAATTTCACGTCAAAATTGCTAAAATTCCAGTTGAAATTTTTTCAAAGTCCCTTAAAAATTTTCCAATTTTCGTCCCAATTCTTCCCATTCCCATTGAAACTTTTCAAATCCCTCTCAAAACTGTTGAAATCCTATTGAAAGTTTGAAACTTCTCTCTAGAATTTTCAAAATCCACTTCAACATGTTTACAATTTCACGTCAAAATTGCTAAAATTCCAGTTGAAATTTTTTCCAAGTCCCTTAAAAATTTTCCAATTTTTGTCCCAATTCTTCCCATTCCCATTGAAACTTTTCAAATCCCTCTCAAAACTGTTGAAATTCTGTTGAAGCTTTTAAAATTCTCTCTAGAATTTTCAAAATCCATGTCCACATGTTTACAATTTCACGTCAAAATTGCTAAAATTCCAGTTGAAATTTTTTCAAAGTCCCTTAAACATTTTCCAGATTTCGTCCCAATTCTTCCCATTCCCATTGAAACTTTTCAAATCCCTCTCAAAATGGTTGAAATCCTACTGAAAGTTTGAAACTACTCTCTAGAATTTTCAAAATCCATGTCCACAGGTTTACAATTTCACGTCAAAATTGCTAAAATTCCAGTTGAAATTTTTTCAAAGTCCCTTCAAAATTTTCCAATTTTCGTCCCAATTCTTCCCATTCCCATTGAAACTTTTCAAATCCCTCTCAAAACTGTTGAAATCCTATTGAAAGTTTGAAACTTCTCTCTAGAATTTTCAAAATCCATGTCCACAGGTTTACAACTTCACGTCAAAATTGCTAAAATTCCAGTTGAAATTTTTTCAAAGTCCCTTAAAAATTTTCCAATTTTCGTCCCAATTCTTCCCATTCCCATTCCCATTGAAACTTTTCAAATCCCTCTCAAAACTGTGGAAATTCTCTTGAAACTTTTATAATTCTCTCTAGAATTTTCAAAATCCACTTCAACATGTTTACAATTTCACGTCAAAATTGCTAAAATTCCAGTTGAAATGTTTTCAAAGTCCCTTAAAAATTTTCCAATTTTCGTCCCAATTCTTCCCATTCCCATTGAAACTTTTCAAATCCCTCTCAAAACTGTTGAAATTCTGTTGAAGCTTTTAAAATTCTCTCTAGAATTTTCAAAATCCACTTCAACATGTTTACAATTTCATGTCAAAAAATGCTAAAATTCCAGTTGAAATTTTTTCAAAGTCCCTTAAAAATTTTCCAATTTTCATCCCAATTCTTCCCATTCCCATTGAAACTTTTCAAATCCCTCTCAAAATTGTTGAAATTCTGTTGAAGCTTTTAAAATTCTCTCTAGAATTTTCAAAATCCATGTCCACAGGTTTACAATTTCACGTCAAAAAATTGCTAAAATTCCAGTTGAAATTTTTTCAAAGTCCCTTAAAAATTTTCCAATTTTTGTCCCAATTCTTCCCATTCCCATTGAAACTTTTCAAATCCCTCTCAAAACTGTTGAAATTCTGTTGAGGTTTTTAAAATTCTCTCTAGAATTTTCAAAATCCATGTCCACATGTTTACAATTTCACGTCAAAATTGCTAAAATTCCAGTTGAAATTTTTTCAAAGTCCCTTAAAAATTTTCCAATTTTCATCCCAATTCTTCCCATTCCCATTGAAACTTTTCAAATCCCTCTCAAAACTGTGGAAATTCTCTTGAAGCTTTTAAAATTCTCTGTAGAATTTTCAAAATCCATGTCCACATGTTCACAACTTCACGTCAAAATTGCTAAAATTCTAGTTGAAATTTTTTCTAAGTCCCTTAAAAATTTTCCAATTTTCATCCCAATTCTTCCCATTCCCATTGAAACTTTTCAAATCCCTCTCAAAACTTTTGAAATCCTACTGAAAGTTTGAAACTACTCTCTAGAATTTTCAAAATCCATGTCCACAGGTTTACAATTGCACGTCAAAATTGCTAAAATTCCAGTTGAAATTTTTTCAAAGTCCCTTCAAAATTTTCCAATTTTCGTCCCAATTCTTCCCATTCCCATTGAAACTTTTCAAATCCCTCTCAAAACTGTTGAAATCCTATTGAAAGTTTGAAACTTCTCTCTAGAATTTTCAAAATCCATGTCCACAGGTTTACAACTTCACGTCAAAATTGCTAAAATTCCAGTTGAAATTTTTTCAAAGTCCCTTAAAAATTTTCCAATTTTCATCCCAATTCTTCACATTCCCATTCCCATTGAAACTTTTCAAATCCCTCTCAAAACTGTGGAAATTCTCTTGAAACTTTTAAAATTCTCTCTAGAATTTTCAAAATCCACTTCAACATGTTTACAATTTCACGTCAAAATTGCTAAAATTCCAGTTGAAATGTTTTCAAAGTCCCTTAAAAATTTTCCAATTTTCGTCCCAATTCTTCCCATTCCCATTGAAACTTTTCAAATCCCTCTCAAAACTGTTGAAATTCTGTTGAAGCTTTTAAAATTCTCTCTAGAATTTTCAAAATCCACTTCAACATGTTTACAATTTCACGTCAAAAAATGCTAAAATTCCAGTTGAAATTTTTTCAAAGTCCCTTAAAAATTTTCCAATTTTCATCCCAATTCTTCCCATTCCCATTGAAACTTTTCAAATCCCTCTCAAAATTGTTGAAATTCTGTTGAAGCTTTTAAAATTCTCTCTAGAATTTTCAAAATCCATGTCCACAGGTTTACAATTTCACGTGTAAAAAATGGCTAAAATTCCAGTTGAAATTTTTTCAAAGTCCCTTAAAAATTTTCCAATTTTTGTCCCAATTCTTCCCATTCCCATTGAAACTTTTCAAATCCCTCTCAAAACTGTTGAAATTCTGTTGAGGCTTATAAAATTCTCTCTAGAATTTTCAAAATCCATGTCCACATGTTTACAATTTCACGTCAAAATTGCTAAAATTCCAGTTGAAATTTTTTCAAAGTCCCTTAAAAATTTTCCAATTTTCATCCCAATTCTTCCCATTCCCATTGAAACTTTTCAAATCCCTCTCAAAACTGTGGAAATTCTCTTGAAGCTTTTAAAATTCTCTCTAGAATTTTCAAAATCCATGTCCACATGTTTACAATTTCACGTCAAAATTGCTAAAATTCTAGTTGAAATTTTTTCAAACTCCCTTAAAAATTTTCCAATTTTCCTCCCAATTCTTCCCATTCCCATTGAAACTCTTCAAATCCCTCTCAAAATTGTTGAAATTCTGTTGAAGCTTTTAAAATTCTCTCTAGAATTTTCAAAATCCATGTCCACAGGTTTACAATTGCACGTCAAAATTGCTAAAATTCCAGTTGAAATTTTTTCAAAGTCCCTTAAAAATTTTCCAATTTTCGTCCCAATTCTTCCCATTCCCATTGAAACTTTTCAAATCCCTCTCAAAACTGTTGAAATCCTATTGAAAGTTTGAAACTTCTCTCTAGAATTTTCAAAATCCATGTCCACAGGTTTACAACTTCACGTCAAAATTGCTAAAATTCCAGTTGAAATTTTTTCAAAGTCCCTTAAAAATTTTCCAATTTTCGTCCCAATTCTTCCCATTCCCATTCCCATTGAAACTTTTCAAATCCCTCTCAAAACTGTGGAAATTCTCTTGAAACTTTTAAAATTCTCTCTAGAATTTTCAAAATCCACTTCAACATGTTTACAATTTCACGTCAAAAAATGCTAAAATTCCAGTTGAAATTTTTTCCAAGTCCCTTAAAAATTTTCCAATTTTCATCCCAATTCTTCCCATTCCCATTGAAACTTTTCAAATCCCTCTCAAAACTGTTGAAATTCTGTTGAGGTTTTTAAAATTCTCTCTAGAATTTTCAAAATCCATGTCCACATGTTTACAATTTCACGTCAAAATTGCTAAAATTCCAGTTGAAATTTTTTCAAAGTCCCTTAAAAATTTTCCAATTTTCATCCCAATTCTTCCCATTCCCATTGAAACTTTTCAAATCCCTCTCAAAACTGTGGAAATTCTCTTGAAGCTTTTAAAATTCTCTGTAGAATTTTCAAAATCCATGTCCACATGTTTACAACTTCACGTCAAAATTGCTAAAATTCTAGTTGAAATTTTTTCAAAGTCCCTTAAAAATTTTCCAATTTTCATCCCAATTCTTCCCATTCCCATTGAAACTTTTCAAATCCCTCTCAAAACTTTTGAAATCCTACTGAAAGTTTGAAACTACTCTCTAGAATTTTCAAAATCCATGTCCACAGGTTTACAATTGCACGTCAAAATTGCTAAAATTCCAGTTGAAATTTTTTCAAAGTCCCTTCAAAATTTTCCAATTTTCATCCCAATTCTTCCCATTCCCATTGAAACTTTTCAAATCCCTCTCAAAACTGTTGAAATTCTGTTGAAGCTTTTAAAATTCTCTCTAGAATTTTCAAAATCCATGTCCACATGTTTACAATTTCACATCAAAATTGCTAAAATTCTAGTTGAAATTTTTTCAAAGTCCCTTAAAAATTTTCCAGATTTCGTCCCAATTCTTCCCATTCCCATTGAAACTTTTCAAATCCCTCTCAAAATTGTTGAAATCCTATTGAAAGTTTGAAACTACTCTCTAGAATTTTCAAAATCCATGTCCACAGGTTTACAATTGCACGTCAAAATTGCTAAAATTCCAGTTGAAATTTTTTCAAAGTCCCTTAAAAATTTTCCAATTTTCGTCCCAATTCTTCCCATTCCCATTCCCATTGAAACTTTTCAAATCCCTCTCAAAACTGTTGAAATTCTGTTGAAGCTTTTAAAATTCTCTCTAAAATTTTCAAAATCCACTTCAACATGTTTACAATTTCACGTCAAAAAATGCTAAAATTCCAGTTGAAATTTTTTCCAAGTCCCTTAAAAATTTTCCAATTTTCATCCCAATTCTTCCCATTCCCATTGAAACTTTTCAAATCCCTCTCAAAATTGTTGAAATTCTGTTGAAGCTTTTAAAATTCTCTCTAGAATTTTCAAAATCCATGTCCACAGGTTTACAATTTCACGTCAAAAAATTGCTAAAATTCCAGTTGAAATTTTTTCAAAGTCCCTTAAAAATTTTCCAATTTTTGTCCCAATTCTTCCCATTCCCATTGAAACTTTTCAAATCCCTCTCAAAACTGTTGAAATTCTGTTGAGGCTTATAAAATTCTCTCTAGAATTTTCAAAATCCATGTCCACATGTTTACAATTTCACGTCAAAATTGCTAAAATTCCAGTTGAAATTTTTTCAAAGTCCCTTAAAAATTTTCCAATTTTCATCCCAATTCTTCCCATTCCCATTGAAACTTTTCAAATCCCTCTCAAAACTGTTGAAATTCTGTTGAAGCTTTTAAAATTCTCTCTAGAATTTTCAAAATCCATGTCCACATGTTTACAATTTCACGTCAAAATTGCTAAAATTCCAGTTGAAATTTTTTCAAAGTCCCTTCAAAATTTTCCAATTTTCATCCCAATTCTTCCCATTCCCATTGAAACTTTTCAAATCCCCCTCAAAATTGTTGAAATCCTACTGAAAGTTTGAAACTACTCTCTAGAATTTTCAAAATCCATGTCCACAGGTTTACAATTGCACGTCAAAATTGCTAAAATTCCAGTTGAAATTTTTTCAAAGTCCCTTCAAAATTTTCCAATTTTCGTCCCAATTCTTCCCATTCCCATTGAAACTTTTCAAATCCCTCTCAAAACTGTTGAAATCCTATTGAAAGTTTGAAACTTCTCTCTAGAATTTTCAAAATCCATGTCCACAGGTTTACAACTTCACGTCAAAATTGCTAAAATTCCAGTTGAAATGTTTTCAAAGTCCCTTAAAAATTTTCCAATTTTCGTCCCAATTCTTCCCATTCCCATTCCCATTGAAACTTTTCAAATCCCTCTCAAAACTGTGGAAATTCTCTTGAAACTTTTAAAATTCTCTCTAGAATTTTCAAAATCCACTTCAACATGTTTACAATTTCACGTCAAAAAATGCTAAAATTCCAGTTGAAATTTTTTCCAAGTCCCTTAAAAATTTTCCAATTTTCATCCCAATTCTTCCCATTCCCATTGAAACTTTTCAAATCCCTCTCAAAATTGTTGAAATTCTGTTGAAGCTTTTAAAATTCTCTCTAGAATTTTCAAAATCCATGTCCACAGGTTTACAATTTCACGTCAAAATTGCTAAAATTCCAGTTGAAATTTTTTCAAAGTCCCTTAAAAATTTTCCAATTTTCGTCCCAATTCTTCCCATTCCCATTGAAACTTTTCAAATCCCTCTCAAAACTGTTGAAATTCTGTTGAAGCTTTTAAAATTCTCTCTAGAATTTTCAAAATCCACTTCAACATGTTTACAATTTCACGTCAAAATTGCTAAAATTCCAGTTGAAATTTTTTCAAAGTCCCTTCAAAATTTTCCAATTTTCGTCCCAATTCTTCCCATTCCCATTGAAACTTTTCAAATCCCTCTCAAAACTGTTGAAATTCTGTTGAAGCTTTTAAAATTCTCTCTAGAATTTTCAAAATCCATGTCCACATGTTTACAATTTCACGTCAAAATTGCTAAAATTCCAGTTGAAATTTTTTCAAAGTCCCTTAAAAATTTTCCAATTTTCATCCCAATTCTTCCCATTCCCATTGAAACTTTTCAAATCCCTCTCAAAACTGTGGAAATTCTCTTGAAGCTTTTAAAATTCTCTCTAGAATTTTCAAAATCCATGTCCACATGTTTACAATTTCACGTCAAAAATTGCTAAAATTCTAGTTGAAATTTTTTCAAAGTCCCTTAAAAATTTTCCAATTTTCGTCCCAATTCTTCCCATTCCCATTGAAACTTTGCAAATCCCTCTCAAAACTGTTGAAATCCTATTGAATGTTTGAAACTTCTCTCTAGAATTTTCAAAATCCATGTCCACATCTTTACAATTTCACGTCAAAATTGCTAAAATTCCAGTTGAAATTTTTGCAAAGTCCCTGAAAAATTTTCCAGTTTTCGTCCCAATTCTTCCCATTCCCATTGAAACTTTTCAAATCCCTCTCAAAACGGTTGAAATTCTGTTGAAGCTTTTAAAATTCTCTCTAGATCTTTCAAAATCCACTTCAACATGTTTACAATTTCACGTCAAAATTGCTAAAATTCCAGTTGAAATTTTTTCAAAGTCCCTTAAAAATTTTCCAGTTTTCGTCCCAATTCTTCCCATTCCCATTGAAACTTTTCAAATCCCTCTCAAAACTGTGGAAATCCTATTGAAAGTTTGAAACTTCTCTCTAGAATTTTCAAAATCCATGTCCACAGGTTTACAATTTCACGTCAAAATTGCTAAAATTCCAGTTGAAATTTTTTCAAAGTCCCTTCAAAATTTTCCAATTTTCGTCCCAAGTCTTCCCATTCCCACTGAAACTATTCAAATCCCTCTCAAAACTGTGGAAATTCTCTTGAAGCTTTTAAAATTCTCTCTAGAATTTTCATAATCCATGTCCACATGTTTACAATTTCACATCAAAATTGCTAAAATTCCAGTTGAAATTTTTTCCAAGTCCCTTAAAAATTTTCCAGTTTTCGTCCCAAGTCTTCCCATTCCCATTGAAACTTTTCAAATCCCTCTCAAAACTGTGGAAATTCTCTTGAAACTTTTAAAATTCTCTCTAGAATTTTCAAAATCCACTTCAACATGTTTACAATTTCACGTCAAAATTGCTAAAATTCCAGTTGAAATGTTTTCAAAGTCCCTTAAAAATTTTCCAATTTTCGTCCCAATTCTTCCCATTCTCATTGAAACTTTTCAAATCCCTCTCAAATCTGTTGAAATTCTGTTGAAGCTTTTAAAATTCTCTCTACAATTTTCAAAATCCATGTCCACATGTTTACAATTTCACGTCAAAATTGCTAAAATTCCAGTTGAAATTTTTTCCAAGTCCCTTAAAAATTTTCCAGTTTTCGTCCCAATTCTTCCCATTCCCATTGAAACTTTTCAAATCCCTCTCAAAACTGTTGAAATCCTATTGCAAGTTTGAAACATCTCTCTAGAATTTTCAAAATCCATGTCCACATGTTTACAATTTCACGTCAAAATTGCTAAAATTCCAGTTGAAATTTTTTCAAAGTCCCTTAAAAATTTTCCAATTTTCGTCCCAATTCTTCCCATTCCCATTGAAACTTTTCAAATCCCTCTCAAAACTGTGGAAGTTCTCTTGAAGCTTTTAAAATTCTCTCTAGAATTTTCAAAATCTATGTCCACAGGTTTACAATTTCACGTCAAAAAATTGCTAAAATTCCAGTTGAAATTTTTTCAAAGTCCCTTAAAAATTTTCCAATTTTTGTCCCAATTCTTCCCATTCCCATTGAAACTTTTCAAATCCCTCTCAAAACTGTTGAAATTCTGTTGAAGCTTTTAAAATTCTCTCTAGAATTTTCAAAATCCATGTCCACATGTTTACAATTTCACGTCAAAATTGCTAAAATTCCAGTTGAAATTTTTTCCAAGTCCCTTAAAAATTTTCCAATTTTCGTCCCAAGTCTTCCCATTCCCATTGAAACTTTTCAAATCCCTCTCAAAACTGTGGAAATTCTGTTGAAGCTTTTAAAATTCTCTCTAGAATTTTCAAAATCCACTTCAACATGTTTACAATTTCACGTAAGAAAATTGCTAAAATTCCAGTTGAAATTTTTTCAAAGTCCCTTAAAAATTTTCCAATTTTCGTCCCAATTCTTCCCATTCCCATTGAAACTTTTCAAATCCCTCTCAAAATTGTTGAAATTCTGTTGAAGCTTTTAAAATTCTCTCTAGAATTTTCAAAATCCATGTCCACAGGTTTACAATTTCACGTCAAAATTGCTAAAATTCCAGTTGAAATTTTTTCCAAGTCCCTTCAAAATTTTCCAATTTTCCTCCCAATTCTTCCCATTCCCATTGAAACTTTTCAAATCCCTCTCAAAACTGTTGAAATTCTGTTGAGGCTTTTAAAATTCTCTCTAGAATTTTCAAAATCCATGTCCACATGTTTACAATTTCACGTTAAAAAAATTGCTAAAATTCCAGTTGAAATTTTTTCCAAGTCCCTTAAAAATTTTCCAATTTTCGTCCCAAGTCTTCCCATTCCCATTGAAACTTTTCAAATCCCTCTCAAAACTGTGGAAATTCTCTTGAAACTTTTAAAATTCTCTCTAGAATTTTCAAAATCCACTTCAACATGTTTACAATTTCACGTCAAAATTGCTAAAATTCCAGTTGAAATGTTTTCAAAGTCCCTTAAAAATTTTCCAATTTTCTTCCCAATTCTTCCCATTCCCATTGAAACTTTTCAAATCCCTCTCAGAACTGTTGAAATCCTATTGAAAGTTTGAAACTTCTCTCTAGAATTTTCAAAATCCATGTCCACAGGTTTACAATTTCACGTCAAAATTGCTAAAATTCCAGTTGAAATTTTTTCAAAGTCCCTTAAAAATTTTCCAATTTTCGTCCCAATTCTTCCCATTCCCATTCCCATTGAAACTTTTCAAATCCCTCTCAAAACTGTTGAAATTCTGTTGAAGCTTTTAAAATTCTCTCTAGAATTTTCCAAATCCACTTCAACATGTTTACAATTTCACGTCAAAATTGCTAAAATTCCAGTTGAAATTTTTTCCAAGTCCCTTAAAAATTTTCCAATTTTCGTCCCAATTCTTCCCATTCCCATTGAAACTTTTCAAATCCCTCTCAAAACTGTTGAAATTCTGTTGAAGCTTTTAAAATTCTCTCTAGAATTTTCAAAATCCACTTCAACATGTTTACAATTTCACGTCAAAATTGCTAAAATTCCAGTTGAAATTTTTTCAAAGTCCCTTCAAAATTTTCCAATTTTCGTCCCAATTCTTCCCATTCCCATTGAAACTTTTCAAATCCCTCTCAAAATTGTTGAAATTCTGTTGAAGCTTTTAAAATTCTCTCTAGAATTTTCAAAATCCATGTCCACATCTTTACAATTTCACGTCAAAATGGCTAAAATTCCAGTTGAAATTTTTTCAAAGTCCCTTCAAAATTTTCCAATTTTCCTCCCAATTCTTCCCATTCCCATTGAAACTTTTCAAATCCCTCTCAAAACTGTGGAAATCCTATTGAAAGTTTGAAACTTCTCTCTAGAATTTTCAAAATCCATGTCCACAGGTTTACAATTGCACGTCAAAATTGCTAAAATTCCAGTTGAAATTTTTTCAAAGTCCCTTAAAAATTTTCCAATTTTCCTCCCAATTCTTCCCATTCCCATTGAAACTTTTCAAATCCCTCTCAAAACTGTTGAAATTCTGTTGAAGCTTTTAAAACTCTCTCTACAATTTTCAAAATCCACTTCAACATGTTTACAATTTCACGTTAAAATTGCTAAAATTCCAGTTGAAATTTTTTCCAAGTTCCTTAAAAATTTTCCAATTTTCATCCCAATTCTTCCCATTCCCATTGAAACTTTTCAAATCCCTCTCAAAACTGTGGAAATTCTCTTGAAGCTTTTAAAATTCTCTCTAGAATTTTCAAAATCCATGTCCACATGTTTACAATTTCACGTCAAAAATTGCTAAAATTCTAGTTGAAATTTTTTCAAAGTCCCTTAAAAATTTTCCAATTTTCATCCCAATTCTTCCCATTCCCATTGAAACTTTGCAAATCCCTCTCAAAACTGTTGAAATCCTATTGAATGTTTGAAACTTCTCTCTAGAATTTTCAAAATCCATGTCCACATCTTTACAATTTCACGTCAAAATTGCTAAAATTCCAGTTGAAATTTTTGCAAAGTCCCTGAAAAATTTTCCAGTTTTCGTCCCAATTCTTCCCATTCCCATTGAAACTTTTCAAATCCCTCTCAAAACGGTTGAAATTCTGTTGAAGCTTTTAAAATTCTCTCTAGATCTTTCAAAATCCACTTCAACATGTTTACAATTTCACGTCAAAATTGCTAAAATTCCAGTTGAAATTTTTTCAAAGTCCCTTAAAAATTTTCCAGTTTTCGTCCCAATTCTTCCCATTCCCATTGAAACTTTTCAAATCCCTCTCAAAACTGTGGAAATCCTATTGAAAGTTTGAAACTTCTCTCTAGAATTTTCAAAATCCATGTCCACAGGTTTACAATTTCACGTCAAAATTGCTAAAATTCCAGTTGAAATTTTTTCAAAGTCCCTTAAAAATTTTCCAATTTTCGTCCCAAGTCTTCCCATTCCCACTGAAACTATTCAAATCCCTCTCAAAACTGTGGAAATTCTCTTGAAGCTTTTAAAATTCTCTCTAGAATTTTCAAAATCCATGTCCACATGTTTACAATTTCACATCAAAATTGCTAAAATTCCAGTTGAAATTTTTTCCAAGTCCCTTAAAAATTTTCCAATTTTCGTCCCAAGTCTTCCCATTCCCATTGAAACTTTTCAAATCCCTCTCAAAACTGTGGAAATTCTCTTGAAACTTTTAAAATTCTCTCTAGAATTTTCAAAATCCACTTCAACATGTTTACAATTTCACGTCAAAATTGCTAAAATTCCAGTTGAAATGTTTTCAAAGTCCCTTAAAAATTTTCCAATTTTCGTCCCAATTCTTCCCATTCTCATTGAAACTTTTCAAATCCCTCTCAAATCTGTTGAAATTCTGTTGAAGCTTTTAAAATTCTCTCTACAATTTTCAAAATCCATGTCCACATGTTTACAATTTCACGTCAAAATTGCTAAAATTCCAGTTGAAATTTTTTCCAAGTCCCTTAAAAATTTTCCAGTTTTCGTCCCAATTCTTCCCATTCCCATTGAAACTTTTCAAATCCCTCTCAAAACTGTTGAAATCCTATTGCAAGTTTGAAACTTCTCTCTAGAATTTTCAAAATCCATGTCCACAGGTTTACAATTTCACGTCAAAATTGCTAAAATTCCAGTTGAAATTTTTTCAAAGTCCCTTAAAAATTTTCCAATTTTCGTCCCAATTCTTCCCATTCCCATTGAAACTTTTCAAATCCCTCTCAAAACTGTGGAAGTTCTCTTGAAGCTTTTAAAATTCTCTCTAGAATTTTCAAAATCTATGTCCACAGGTTTACAATTTCACGTCAAAAAATTGCTAAAATTCCAGTTGAAATTTTTTCAAAGTCCCTTAAAAATTTTCCAATTTTTGTCCCAATTCTTCCCATTCCCATTGAAACTTTTCAAATCCCTCTCAAAACTGTTGAAATTCTGTTGAAGCTTTTAAAATTCTCTCTAGAATTTTCAAAATCCATGTCCACATGTTTACAATTTCACGTCAAAATTGCTAAAATTCCAGTTGAAATTTTTTCCAAGTCCCTTAAAAATTTTCCAATTTTCGTCCCAAGTCTTCCCATTCCCATTGAAACTTTTCAAATCCCTCTCAAAACTGTGGAAATTCTGTTGAAGCTTTTAAAATTCTCTCTAGAATTTTCAAAATCCACTTCAACATGTTTACAATTTCACGTAAGAAAATTGCTAAAATTCCAGTTGAAATTTTTTCAAAGTCCCTTAAAAATTTTCCAATTTTCGTCCCAATTCTTCCCATTCCCATTGAAACTTTTCAAATCCCTCTCAAAATTGTTGAAATTCTGTTGAAGCTTTTAAAATTCTCTCTAGAATTTTCAAAATCCATGTCCACAGGTTTACAATTTCACGTCAAAATTGCTAAAATTCCAGTTGAAATTTTTTCCAAGTCCCTTAAAAATTTTCCAATTTTCCTCCCAATTCTTCCCATTCCCATTGAAACTTTTCAAATCCCTCTCAAAACTGTTGAAATTCTGTTGAGGCTTTTAAAATTCTCTCTAGAATTTTCAAAATCCATGTCCACATGTTTACAATTTCACGTTAAAAAAATTGCTAAAATTCCAGTTGAAATTTTTTCCAAGTCCCTTAAAAATTTTCCAATTTTCGTCCCAAGTCTTCCCATTCCCATTGAAACTTTTCAAATCCCTCTCAAAACTGTGGAAATTCTCTTGAAACTTTTAAAATTCTCTCTAGAATTTTCAAAATCCACTTCAACATGTTTACAATTTCACGTCAAAATTGCTAAAATTCCAGTTGAAATGTTTTCAAAGTCCCTTAAAAATTTTCCAATTTTCTTCCCAATTCTTCCCATTCCCATTGAAACTTTTCAAATCCCTCTCAGAACTGTTGAAATCCTATTGAAAGTTTGAAACTTCTCTCTAGAATTTTCAAAATCCATGTCCACAGGTTTACAATTTCACGTCAAAATTGCTAAAATTCCAGTTGAAATTTTTTCAAAGTCCCTTAAAAATTTTCCAATTTTCGTCCCAATTCTTCCCATTCCCATTCCCATTGAAACTTTTCAAATCCCTCTCAAAACTGTTGAAATTCTGTTGAAGCTTTTAAAATTCTCTCTAGAATTTTCCAAATCCACTTCAACATGTTTACAATTTCACGTCAAAATTGCTAAAATTCCAGTTGAAATTTTTTCCAAGTCCCTTAAAAATTTTCCAATTTTCGTCCCAATTCTTCCCATTCCCATTGAAACTTTTCAAATCCCTCTCAAAACTGTTGAAATTCTGTTGAAGCTTTTAAAATTCTCTCTAGAATTTTCAAAATCCACTTCAACATGTTTACAATTTCACGTCAAAATTGCTAAAATTCCAGTTGAAATTTTTTCAAAGTCCCTTCAAAATTTTCCAATTTTCGTCCCAATTCTTCCCATTCCCATTGAAACTTTTCAAATCCCTCTCAAAATTGTTGAAATTCTGTTGAAGCTTTTAAAATTCTCTCTAGAATTTTCAAAATCCATGTCCACATCTTTACAATTTCACGTCAAAATGGCTAAAATTCCAGTTGAAATTTTTTCAAAGACCCTTCAAAATTTTCCAATTTTCCTCCCAATTCTTCCCATTCCCATTGAAACTTTTCAAATCCCTCTCAAAACTGTGGAAATCCTATTGAAAGTTTGAAACTTCTCTCTAGAATTTTCAAAATCCATGTCCACAGGTTTACAATTGCACGTCAAAATTGCTAAAATTCCAGTTGAAATTTTTTCAAAGTCCCTTAAAAATTTTCCAATTTTCGTCCCAATTCTTCCCATTCCCATTGAAACTTTTCAAATCCCTCTCAAAACTGTTGAAATTCTGTTGAAGCTTTTAAAACTCTCTCTACAATTTTCAAAATCCACTTCAACATGTTTACAATTTCACGTTAAAATTGCTAAAATTCCAGTTGAAATTTTTTCCAAGTTCCTTAAAAATTTTCCAGTTTTCGTCCCAATTCTTCCCATTCCCATTGAAACTTTTCAAATCCCTCTCAAAACTGTTGAAATCCTATTAAAAGTTTGAAACTTCTCTCTAGAATTTTCAAAATCCATGTCCACAGGTTTACAATTTCACGTCAAAATTGCTAAAATTCCAGTTGAAATTTTTTCAAAGTCCCTTAAAAATTTTCCAATTTTCGTCCCAATTCTTCCCATTCCCATTGAAACTTTTCAAATCCCTCTCAAAACTGTGGAAGTTCTCTTGAAGCTTTTAAAATTCTCTCTAGAATTTTCAAAATCCACTTCCACATGTTTACAATTTCACGTCAAAATTGCTAAAATTCCAGTTGAAATTTTTTCAAAGTCCCTTAAAAATTTTCCAATTTTCGTCCCAATTCTTCCCATTCCCATTGAAACTTTTCAAATCCCTCTCACCATTGTTGAAATTGTGTTGAAGCTTTTAAAATTCTCTCTAGAATTTTCAAAATCCATGTCCACAGGTTTACAATTTCACGTCAAAAAATTGCTAAAATTCCAGTTGAAATTTTTTCAAAGTCCCTTAAAAATTTTCCAATTTTTGTCCCAATTCTTCCCATTCCCATTGAAACTTTTCAAATCCCTCTCAAAACTGTTGAAATCCTATTGAAAGTTTGAAACTTCTCTCTAGAATTTTCAAAATCCATGTCCACAGGTTTACAATTTCACATCAAAATTGCTAAAATTCCAGTTGAAATTTTTTCAAAGTCCCTTAAAAATTTTCCAATTTTCGTCCCAATTCTTCCCATTCCCATTCCCATTGAAACTTTTCAAATCCCTCTCAAAACTGTTGAAATTCTGTTGAGGCTTTTAAAATTCTCTCTAGAACTTTCAAAATCCACTTCAACATGTTTACAGTTTTTCGTCAAAATTGCTAAAATTCCAGTTGAAATTTTTTCAAAGTCCCTTAAAAATTTTCCAATTTTCGTCCCAATTCTTCCCATTCCCATTCCCATTGAAACTTTTCAAATCCCTCTCAAAACTGTTGAAATTCTGTTGAAACTTTTAAAATTCTCTCTAGAATTTTCAAAATCCACTTCAACATGTTTACAATTTCACGTCAAAATTGCTAAAATTCCAGTTGAAATTTTTTCAAAGTCCCTTAAAAATTTTCCAATTTTCCTCCCAATTCTTCCCATTCCCATTGAAACTTTTCAAATCCCTCTCAAAACTGTTGAAATTCTGTTGAGGCTTTTAAAATTCTCTCTAGAATTTTCAAAATCCATGTCCACATGTTTACAATTTCACGTTAAAAAAATTGCTAAAATTCCAGTTGAAATTTTTTCCAAGTCCCTTAAAAATTTTCCAATTTTCGTCCCAAGTCTTCCCATTCCCATTGAAACTTTTCAAATCCCTCTCAAAACTGTGGAAATTCTCTTGAAACTTTTAAAATTCTCTCTAGAATTTTCAAAATCCACTTCAACATGTTTCCAATTTCACGTCAAAATTGCTAAAATTCCAGTTGAAATGTTTTCAAAGTCCCTTAAAAATTTTCCAATTTTCGTCCCAATTCTTCCCATTCCCATTGAAACTTTTCAAATCCCTCTCAAAACTGTTGAAATTCTGTTGAAGCTTTTAAAACTCTCTCTACAATTTTCAAAATCCACTTCAACATGTTTACAATTTCACGTCAAAATTGCTAAAATTCCAGTTGAAATTTTTTCAAAGTCCCTTAAAAATTTTCCAGTTTTCGTCCCAATTCTTCCCATTCCCATTGAAACTTTTCAAATCCCTCTCAAAACTGTTGAAATCCTATTAAAAGTTTGAAACTTCTCTCTAGAATTTTCAAAATCCATGTCCACAGGTTTACAATTTCACGTCAAAATGGCTAAAATTCCAGTTGAAATTTTTTCAAAGTCCCTTCAAAATTTTCCAATTTTCGTCCCAATTCTTCCCATTCCCATTGAAACTTTTCAAATCCCTCTCAAAACTGTGGAAATTCTCTTGAAGCTTTTAAAATTCTCTCTAGAATTTTCAAAATCCATGTCCACATGTTTACAATTTCACGTCAAAATTGCTAAAATTCCAGTTGAAATTTTTTCAAAGTCCCTTAAAAATTTTCCAATTTTCGTCCCAATTCTTCCCATTCCCATTGAAACTTTTCAAATCCCTCTCAAAATTGTTGAAATTCTGTTGAAGCTTTTAAAATTCTCTCTAGAATTTTCAAAATCCATGTCCACAGGTTTACAATTTCACGTCAAAAAATTGCTAAAATTCCAGTTGAAATTTTTTCAAAGTCCCTTAAAAATTTTCCAATTTTTGTCCCAATTCTTCCCATTCCCATTCCCATTGAAACTTTTCAAATCCCTCTCAAAACTGTTGAAATTCTGTTGAAGCTTTTAAAATTCTCTCTAGAACTTTCAAAATCCACTTCAACATGTTTACAATTTCACGTCAAAATTGCTAAAATTCCAGTTGAAATTTTTTCAAAGTCCCTTAAAAGTTTTCCAATTTTCGTCCCAATTCTTCCCATTCCCATTCCCATTGAAACTTTTCAAATCCCTCTCAAAACTGTGGAAATTCTGTTGAAACTTTTAAAATTCTCTCTAGAATTTTCAAAATCCACTTCAACATGTTTACAATTTCACGTCAAAATTGCTAAAATTCCAGTTGAAATTTTTTCAAAGTCCCTTAAAAATTTTCCAATTTTCCTCCCAATTCTTCCCATTCCCATTGAAACTTTTCAAATCCCTCTCAAAACTGTTGAAATTCTGTTGAGGCTTTTAAAATTCTCTCTAGAATTTTCAAAATCCATGTCCACATGTTTACAATTTCACGTTAAAAAAATTGCTAAAATTCCAGTTGAAATTTTTTCCAAGTCCCTTAAAAATTTTCCAATTTTCGTCCCAATTCTTCCCATTCCCATTGAAACTTTTCAAATCCCTCTCAAAACTGTGGAAATTCTCTTGAAACTTTTAAAATTCTCTCTAGAATTTTCAAAATCCACTTCAACATGTTTACAATTGCACGTCAAAATTGCTAAAATTCCAGTTGAAATTTTTTCAAAGTCCCTTAAAAATTTTCCAATTTTCGTCCCAATTCTTCCCATTCCCATTGAAACTTTTCAAATCCCTCTCAAAACTGTTGAAATTCTGTTGAAGCTTTTAAAACTCTCTCTACAATTTTCAAAATCCACTTCAACATGTTTACAATTTCACGTCAAAATTGCTAAAATTCCAGTTGAAATTTTTTCAAAGTCCCTTAAAAATTTTCCAGTTTTCGTCCCAATTCTTCCCATTCCCATTGAAACTTTTCAAATCCCTCTCAAAACTGTTGAAATCCTATTGAAAGTTTGAAACTTCTCTCTAGAATTTTCAAAATCCATGTCCACAGGTTTACAATTTCACGTCAAAATGGCTAAAATTCCAGTTGAAATTTTTTCAAAGTCCCTTCAAAATTTTCCAATTTTCGTCCCAATTCTTCCCATTCCCATTGAAACTTTTCAAATCCCTCTCAAAACTGTTGAAATTCTCTTGAAGCTTTTAAAATTCTCTCTAGAATTTTCAAAATCCATGTCCACATGTTTACAATTTCACGTCAAAATTGCTAAAATTCCAGTTGAAATTTTTTCAAAGTCCCTTAAAAATTTTCCAATTTTCGTCCCAATTCTTCCCATTCCCATTGAAACTTTTCAAATCCCTCTCAAAATTGTTGAAATTCTGTTGAAGCTTTTAAAATTCTCTCTAGAATTTTCAAAATCCATGTCCACATGTTTACAATTTCACGTCAAAAAATTGCTAAAATTCCAGTTGAAATTTTTTCAAAGTCCCTTAAAAATTTTCCAATTTTTGTCCCAATTCTTCCCATTCCCATTGAAACTTTTCAAATCCCTCTCAAAACTGTTGAAATTCTGTTGAAGCTTTTAAAATTCTCTCTAGAATTTTCAAAATCCATGTCCACATGTTTACAATTTCACGTCAAAATTGCTAAAATTCCAGTTGAAATTTTTTCCAAGTCCCTTAAAAATTTTCCAATTTTCGTCCCAAGTCTTCCCATTCCCATTGAAACTTTTCAAATCCCTCTCAAAACTGTGGAAATTCTGTTGAAGCTTTTAAAATTCTCTCTAGAATTTTCAAAATCCACTTCAACATGTTTACAATTTCACGTAAGAAAATTGCTAAAATTCCAGTTGAAATTTTTTCAAAGTCCCTTAAAAATTTTCCAATTTTCGTCCCAATTCTTCCCATTCCCATTGAAACTTTTCAAATCCCTCTCAAAATTGTTGAAATTCTGTTGAAGCTTTTAAAATTCTCTCTAGAATTTTCAAAATCCATGTCCACAGGTTTACAATTTCACGTCAAAATTGCTAAAATTCCAGTTGAAATTTTTTCCAAGTCCCTTAAAAATTTTCCAATTTTCCTCCCAATTCTTCCCATTCCCATTGAAACTTTTCAAATCCCTCTCAAAACTGTTGAAATTCTGTTGAGGCTTTTAAAATTCTCTCTAGAATTTTCAAAATCCATGTCCACATGTTTACAATTTCACGTTAAAAAAATTGCTAAAATTCCAGTTGAAATTTTTTCCAAGTCCCTTAAAAATTTTCCAATTTTCGTCCCAAGTCTTCCCATTCCCATTGAAACTTTTCAAATCCCTCTCAAAACTGTGGAAATTCTCTTGAAACTTTTAAAATTCTCTCTAGAATTTTCAAAATCCACTTCAACATGTTTACAATTTCACGTCAAAATTGCTAAAATTCCAGTTGAAATGTTTTCAAAGTCCCTTAAAAATTTTCCAATTTTCTTCCCAATTCTTCCCATTCCCATTGAAACTTTTCAAATCCCTCTCAGAACTGTTGAAATCCTATTGAAAGTTTGAAACTTCTCTCTAGAATTTTCAAAATCCATGTCCACAGGTTTACAATTTCACGTCAAAATTGCTAAAATTCCAGTTGAAATTTTTTCAAAGTCCCTTAAAAATTTTCCAATTTTCGTCCCAATTCTTCCCATTCCCATTGAAACTTTTCAAATCCCTCTCAAAACTGTTGAAATTCTGTTGAAGCTTTTAAAACTCTCTCTACAATTTTCAAAATCCACTTCAACATGTTTACAATTTCACGTCAAAATTGCTAAAATTCCAGTTGAAATTTTTTCAAAGTCCCTTAAAAATTTTCCAGTTTTCGTCCCAATTCTTCCCATTCCCATTGAAACTTTTCAAATCCCTCTCAAAACTGTTGAAATCCTATTGAAAGTTTGAAACTTCTCTCTAGAATTTTCAAAATCCATGTCCACAGGTTTACAATTTCACGTCAAAATGGCTAAAATTCCAGTTGAAATTTTTTCAAAGTCCCTTCAAAATTTTCCAATTTTCGTCCCAATTCTTCCCATTCCCATTGAAACTTTTCAAATCCCTCTCAAAACTGTGGAAATTCTCTTGAAGCTTTTAAAATTCTCTCTAGAATTTTCAAAATCCATGTCCACATGTTTACAATTTCACGTCAAAATTGCTAAAATTCCAGTTGAAATTTTTTCAAAGTCCCTTAAAAATTTTCCAATTTTCGTCCCAATTCTTCCCATTCCCATTGAAACTTTTCAAATCCCTCTCAAAATTGTTGAAATTCTGTTGAAGCTTTTAAAATTCTCTCTAGAATTTTCAAAATCCATGTCCACATGTTTACAATTTCACGTCAAAAAATTGCTAAAATTCCAGTTGAAATTTTTTCAAAGTCCCTTAAAAATTTTCCAATTTTTGTCCCAATTCTTCCCATTCCCATTGAAACTTTTCAAATCCCTCTCAAAACTGTTGAAATTCTGTTGAAGCTTTTAAAATTCTCTCTAGAATTTTCAAAATCCATGTCCACATGTTTACAATTTCACGTCAAAATTGCTAAAATTCCAGTTGAAATTTTTTCAAAGTCCCTTAAAAATTTTCCAATTTTCGTCCCAAGTCTTCCCATTCCCATTGAAACTTTTCAAATCCCTCTCAAAACTGTGGAAATTCTGTTGAAGCTTTTAAAATTCTCTCTAGAATTTTCAAAATCCACTTCAACATGTTTACAATTTCACGTAAGAAAATTGCTAAAATTCCAGTTGAAATTTTTTCAAAGTCCCTTAAAAATTTTCCAATTTTCGTCCCAATTCTTCCCATTCCCATTGAAACTTTTCAAATCCCTCTCAAAATTGTTGAAATTCTGTTGAAGCTTTTAAAATTCTCTCTAGAATTTTCAAAATCCATGTCCACAGGTTTACAATTTCACGTCAAAATTGCTAAAATTCCAGTTGAAATTTTTTCCAAGTCCCTTAAAAATTTTCCAATTTTCCTCCCAATTCTTCCCATTCCCATTGAAACTTTTCAAATCCCTCTCAAAACTGTTGAAATTCTGTTGAGGCTTTTAAAATTCTCTCTAGAATTTTCAAAATCCATGTCCACATGTTTACAATTTCACGTTAAAAAAATTGCTAAAATTCCAGTTGAAATTTTTTCCAAGTCCCTTAAAAATTTTCCAATTTTCGTCCCAAGTCTTCCCATTCCCATTGAAACTTTTCAAATCCCTCTCAAAACTGTGGAAATTCTCTTGAAACTTTTAAAATTCTCTCTAGAATTTTCAAAATCCACTTCAACATGTTTACAATTTCACGTCAAAATTGCTAAAATTCCAGTTGAAATGTTTTCAAAGTCCCTTCAAAATTTTCCAATTTTCTTCCCAATTCTTCCCATTCCCATTGAAACTTTTCAAATCCCTCTCAGAACTGTTGAAATCCTATTGAAAGTTTGAAACTTCTCTCTAGAATTTTCAAAATCCATGTCCACAGGTTTACAATTTCACGTCAAAATTGCTAAAATTCCAGTTGAAATTTTTTCAAAGTCCCTTAAAAATTTTCCAATTTTCGTCCCAATTCTTCCCATTCCCATTCCCATTGAAACTTTTCAAATCCCTCTCAAAACTGTTGAAATTCTGTTGAAGCTTTTAAAATTCTCTCTAGAATTTTCCAAATCCACTTCAACATGTTTACAATTTCACGTCAAAATTGCTAAAATTCCAGTTGAAATTTTTTCCAAGTCCCTTAAAAATTTTCCAATTTTCATCCCAATTCTTCCCATTCCCATTGAAACTTTTCAAATCCCTCTCAAAACTGTTGAAATTCTGTTGAAGCTTTTAAAATTCTCTCTAGAATTTTCAAAATCCACTTCAACATGTTTACAATTTCACGTCAAAATTGCTAAAATTCCAGTTGAAATTTTTTCAAAGTCCCTTCAAAATTTTCCAATTTTCGTCCCAATTCTTCCCATTCCCATTGAAACTTTTCAAATCCCTCTCAAAATTGTTGAAATTCTGTTGAAGCTTTTAAAATTCTCTCTAGAATTTTCAAAATCCATGTCCACATCTTTACAATTTCACGTCAAAATGGCTAAAATTCCAGTTGAAATTTTTTCAAAGTCCCTTAAAAATTTTCCAATTTTCCTCCCAATTCTTCCCATTCCCATTGAAACTTTTCAAATCCCTCTCAAAACTGTGGAAATCCTATTGAAAGTTTGAAACTTCTCTCTAGAATTTTCAAAATCCATGTCCACAGGTTTACAATTGCACGTCAAAATTGCTAAAATTCCAGTTGAAATTTTTTCAAAGTCCCTTAAAAATTTTCCAATTTTCGTCCCAATTCTTCCCATTCCCATTGAAACTTTTCAAATCCCTCTCAAAACTGTTGAAATTCTGTTGAAGCTTTTAAAACTCTCTCTACAATTTTCAAAATCCACTTCAACATGTTTACAATTTCACGTTAAAATTGCTAAAATTCCAGTTGAAATTTTTTCAAAGTCCCTTCAAAATTTTCCAGTTTTCGTC